>NW_020312417.1:0-6062 GCF_002999335.1 Cyclospora cayetanensis | reverse complement strand
TGTGAATGCTCACAGTGCTTGGAGAGTGCAGCAATACTCATCCTGACTATCCATATCCCCCCAACGAGGGATATCTAATCAATCCACGGGAACAGCACTTTTGAGTAACCCTAAATCTTCCTGAATTGTGTATATGAGCTTGACGCTGTGCATCTGCATACTGAGATCTCAGATGGAGCGTGATGAGTTGGTAGCAGAGTATGGTCGAATGCAGCTATTCCCCTCTCATCCAGTGCCGGGAAATGCAGCTGGATGTCAGGTTTCCTACTACACTTTCCTGTATTTGATAAAACAATTTGACAATTCATCAACCTGCATCATTCTTCAACAGATTGGATGAAAAACTCAAATAATGTAGCGATAGTGGCAAAACAGTTCTTAGGATCGCACAGGGCGGCCTGCAAGCTGATGTGGGTGCAGTAGCTGCACAGCTCGTGAAAAGACGTGTTTAGCAGCCAGTGAAACGTATATGAACGCATCGATGAGCACGTGCCGGCCAGAAAAGTGTTATGGCCGTGAGAATGGGCACGATCTCAAGGACTGATAAGCCGTTCAGAGATGCACACCGCTTTGCGTACCCCAGACGAAGGGAAAATATTATTCTTTGCCAAGTGCGCCTATTGAAAAAAAGGGGATGCAGGTCTGCATGGACTACATCCTAGCAATCAACTGAGAAGTTCAACAATACGCACAACATGTACGGCGAGTGTTCCAGCTGTTGCGGGGCAAGCATTCGTATATGAAGACATGCAAGTGTTCATTTTTAAAAACTCCAACTTATTGTCCGGAAAACCGTAGTTTGGCGATCGGAATCCAACCGGATCCGGCAAAAGTGAAGCACTCAAGACATGGCCTCTACTTTGGCACTCGCAACACTGCTGCGAAGCTCAACAAAACTGAGTCTTATTGTTAAAGCTTCATTCCTAGATTTGCTCGAATCAGGTTTCCGTAGCCTAATTCGCACAAGGTAATGCAGCCTATAAGCTGGACAGGCGAGCGTGAAGCGGCAGTACGGCTCCTCCCATACTTGCGCTGCCCCATTGTGGGCGTCAACTTTTCCTAATAAACAACCGATTCTAGTAACGTAGCGATGAGTGCATTTTTCTACCAACCGGATACGGATGATTCATAGCACCAAATTATCGTTTGCTGCTCTCACCGCTCTATCGTAACCGAGCAGCGCTCTCCAGTACGGTAAAAGGAACTCGATGCAGCGTAGTGGGGTTTGGAAAGTGCCAGCACAATATATGTAGGCATCAATTTGATCTCCGGGCCGACCATCATTTTTTGTGTACTTCACGTAGAGTTTCCAGGATCTTGATATTCCTGGAGTTCTTTAATGACTTGGGCACCGCCTGCAGTCCGCCTTGCGAGTGGATAATGTTTACGGCATCACCAGCGTGGTCGCGGACGAGCTTTTGCGACGCCCCAGCGAGATCCTCTTGCGCGGTGCAACCGCTCTTGCGACGCTTATCAAACTTGCGTGTTTTTAAAAACTCAAGCATCTCCCGTTGCCAAAATCCAGAGTGGCAAAAGGGTGAAGCACTGCCTCAATGAGGATTACCTGCCGAGGCTCAAAACAAACCAAGGATTCCTTTGCGTGTACATTTCGACTTGGTTCAGCACTAACGTTTCACGCAAAGCAGGAGATCACGCTCTTTCAGACCACGATGGGGTTTACACTTGAGTGGGAACGCTCTCGCGATCCTTCTGATGTTCTGGGGCGAGGCTCGCACCTAATAATTTTTGCGTTGTCATGCCCAGATTGGCAGCAGCTGAAGAGGAGCAATTATCTTAGATCAGGCCTTTTGCGGCGAACCGCAATGGTTCTTGAAAGGTGCAATACTGATCTACCTAGATATTTAGTGGGGTGCTGGAGGCAAAGACACAGGATTGTATTGACGTCGTTGTCCATAGACTCACGGAAAATTCATATTTCGTTTAGTGATCCAGATTTGTCGCAGCTCAGGAAGGTGCTTATTCATTGAACTCGCGTCTAGAAGCTCTGCGGATTGACTATCACTAGGCAGAGCAATCTAAAATTCGCTCAGGGGTTCTGGTGTGCCGTTCCAGCTAACCTACGCATTGACCATAATATCGCCGCTGCGAACTACCCTGAGGCAAGTGGGCAGAGGGAGTGTTCTAACCGGAACAAGACACATACTAGCCAACAACGAACCAAAGACTAAACTATCACGGTTGGGGCAGAGCGATGACTCGCTGTCGTTCGAGTACTGGGTAATATGAGCTTCCTGCTCACGAGGCAACGAACGAAAACTAAACTGTGTGTAAAGAAAATCAATACACACACAGACTCAGCAGCGCCTCCGCGGTCCATAAAGCAGTGTCTGCAGCAATTGCAGCGGGTGCATGCAGCACAGCTGGCTTCAGCCATACAAGGGAGAATATAGGCTCAGCGTATGTGAGACCGCCTGTGGATATACCACAGCGCAAATAGCACTTCTAAAATAGTAAGCATAAACGTTTGAGGCAATGCCCATAGATAAAAGTAGCTATTTCAGGCAGAACATGCACTGGAGCAGGGCTATTACCAAGGAACGCGGGGGTATCGTTTATGGAAACCAGCGTTGCTGGCCAAAGAGAGACGCAAACTCCAACAAGAAGTGTAACCACAACGTACACATTAACTGCTGAGATTGGTGTTCCCCACCGCCTTTTACTAGAAGCTTCCTTCTAGTGTTCTCGCAACTCAGTTGCCCCAAAGTTCAACACTTCTTCGGTTCCTGCGGATCCTCACCGTCCTTACAAGGTGTTTGCTTGCGCGGCAGTGTTTGAAATTCTTTCCACGAGTGTAAAACTTCTTGAGAAAGCCAGTATTGAAAGTCCTGTGACACCTCCGGCTTTTAGGGAAAATGATCGGGCGCGAATGAGCCTTGATTCGGGAGAACCTCGCAAACTCGTCCTATGCATCTGTCCGCAAACATCTTCGTCTGACGACCTTCCGGTCCATCTCGTAAAGCCTGCAGATATACTGAGGACCGAATCTCCACGTTCGACACTAAGAGCCGATCGCCGCATTCTATCATTGAGTCCATGTGTCTCTTGAGTTCTGCGCATCCATTCACACGCACTAACCAGCTAGTCTCTAAATCCATTCTCTGCTTTGGGAGATCGGCCTCCGCGGGTCGCCAAGTATGCGCCTGGATAGGAGAGGGGCATCTCAGTGTAGAGCAGGGGTGCTGACGGAAAGGTATCCGATGAATGCATTGTTGCGTCGTATACCCACTGAGCACAAAGAAAAAACTCAAGACAACCAATGGGATTTGTATGAGAATAAAGTCGCAGATAGTGCAGATGGGTGCAGTTGGTGTGTTCCATCTGCCCACTTGCCTCAGGCTAATTCGCAGTGGCCGTACTATGGTCAATGTGTAGGCTAGTTCGAACGGCACACCAGAATGCATTTTAGAATTGCGGATCGCTCTCGGTAGTAATGTTTCCGGGGAATCTATAGAGCTCTCAGACGTGATGCCAATGATTGGGCAACTTCCTGAACTATAATGGATGAGGGGTAAGAGACGAAATGGCCAAATGTACGCTCCTGAGCATTTCGGCTGAATACGAAACCATCGTCCGTCTAGAGGTGCGTACATCCCTTCTTGATAGGCTCACAAAAAAATGTTTTTGGCGTGCAGTCAGGCAAACACGGATCCTCGAGTTTAACTGCACGTGTGGAAAGCCGCGCTGTGCCTGGTATCTGGGTACACGGGAACTTTTATGAAAGCATCGGTAGAATCGAATTTTGAGCAGGCTGCTGACACTTGTAATTTGTCAAGTAATTTGCTTATACGAGGCATAGAAAACTTTTGATGTCTATGATCTTCTTCGGGGTCTTGAAGCTAAAGCACATTTTCCTCCTTCTATCCTTTTCTGGCACCAACGCTAGGCTACATTTGCAAGCGCTGTTCGACTCCTGCACTTCGCCACTTTCCAGCCAATCAGCAACTGCCGCTCAGTCTCCCCTTCATACAGTAGGCATACCACGGAAAATAGCTTAGGGCTGACCGGCACGTTTGCTCAATACAAGGCGCTAGACGACCACGATGTAGCCAGCCTGGCCGCAGCTCGCCAGGTCTAAACACATCCGCCAGTGCTTCCTTGAAATTTGCCCGTTCATAATGACCCTCGGCTCGACCGGCAATCAAATGCGTTGATGTACAATAGGTCCTACATCTACAATGACTAAATGCATGCTCACAGGCGTCTTCTCTCGATGCGCTGCTCAGCCGCACGTGTGAAGACTCTGCCTGACCTTGCCGAGGCCCAGCCTGTCTTCCACTTACCACAGATGGAATAAGCGTTGTTGATGAGACCTGTTTTTTTCCTAGCGCTTCACGACACACTGACCTTCACAGCTCGCAGCTGTGAAGGCATGCGCGCCTTCAATTGGGGTGCTCCTACCGTACCTACATGGTACATGGGTCCAACATAGAAATCACAGACCATGCTTATATGATCCGAATCTGATCTAGAGTGACTTCCAGCAGTCAATACGTTGCCAATCTTTGCTTTCTGCTGCCTGACAGCAAGAATGACTGCTAGAGACCGCGCAAACAAGTGAAAAGGCGGACTGTGCTTCTCCCCCATCTCCTCGACTAGAAGATTCACTTCATATCCGATGTCTCATAGCGCTAGCCAATTCTTCACCACTAATATGAATTTGTATCAGCGCAGAATTGGTCCGTCGTAAATGTACAGCAGCGGTTTTATCTTTTGAAGCTTTCTTCACTGCGCTGCAGCCTGTGTGGGAAGCTTTGTGTTTTTCTGGTGCACCTCCTTTGCGCGCCAAGCAGCCTGCTTTCGCCCCCCAAGTCCCGCTGCACGAGTTCTCTGGCTTGTCTCAGGCGCCTTGCGCTACTGATGATGAGTTCCAATATCTAAGAGTAGAAGGGAGCGCGTTGTTGGGGTGTGGCGGGGGCTACGTTGCCGCGCAACCCTCAGTCTTTCTTTCGTCCTTCACATGAGACTGTTACCTAGGGCCAAAGGACACAGTAGTACTATCCTTAGATCCTGGATTCTTATTTGAGTCTTTCTTTTCGGCCGAAGACGTAGCATTGGAGCTATTTCGCTCTTAAGACCTCACCTTTTGCGGAAGCCCCACTGGTCGCGTGTGTAGTCGCTTAGTCGCGGCCCGTCATGCGACCATCTGATCTAACACTCCGAATGCACCGCAGATAAATCTATAATTGAGCGGCTTTTTGTCAAAGCTGTGGCTTTTGTAAATCGAATTTGGGCACTTCTTTAGCTATCCTATTTATTGAGTTCCCATGCTTCAGCTCTATTCTGTCCAAGTTTGCTGGTGCGCTGAACTTCGGCATAAATCGGTAAGTCCGGGCTTGTATAAATGCTGAAACTGGAGTAAATCCTGCCGACAGGCAACTCCCTCTGCATGAATGCAATCACCACGAGTATGTCTCTCCTTCCAATCACCCTGCCGCAGGGACAAATGTATTCTCTTCATCTGGGGTGTGCAAAGCGGTGTGCATCTCTGAACGGCTTATCAGTCCTTGAGATCGTGCCCATTCTCACGGCCATAACACTTTTCTGGCCGGCACGTGCTCATCGATGCGTTCATATACGTTTCACTGGCTGCTAAACACGTCTTTTGACGAGCCGTGCAGCGACTGCACCCACATCACCTTGCAGGCCGCCCTGTGCGATCCTAAGAACTGTTTTGCCACTATCGCTACATTATTTGAGTTTTTTATCCAATCTGTTGAAGAATGATGCAGGTTGATGAATTGTCAAATAGTTTTATCAAATACAGGAAAAAGTAGTAGGAAACCTGACATCCAGCTGCATTTCCCGGCACTGGATGAGAGGGGAATAGCTGCATTCGACCATACTCTGCTATCACCTCATCACGCTCCATCTGAGATCTCAGTATGCAGATGCACAGCGTCAAGCTCATATACAAAATTCAGGAAGATTTAGGGTTACTCAAAAGTGCTGTTCCCGTGGATTGATTAGATATCCCTCGTTGGGGGGATATGGATAGTCAGGATGAGTATTGCTGCACTCTCCAAGCACTGTGAGCATTCACA
>NW_020312416.1:0-6176 GCF_002999335.1 Cyclospora cayetanensis | reverse complement strand
ATCTGCATCAGACGCTAACAGGTGTGCCGCAGCGACATAGATCTATAGCAGAAATAAAGCGAATAACAAAACTCTGCCAAGGAGTATCGATGAGACAGGGAACTAGTGCACCCGTCCTCCCTGGCTTGCGGGGATGTGCCGAGTTACCTTCCACCGCTCTTCCACTGGGTTGCCGCCCTTCAAAGGGTGAACTTGTAGCATAACAATTTTAATTGCTTCAATTCAGTAAGAACGACAATTTAAGAGAGGAAGCGCCCCAAAGGCTCCCTTCGTGATCGGGGCTGCCTATAGCGGAGGCGTCAGTCGTAACTTATTGTGCTGCATGCTTTTACCAGTTTGAAAATTTGGGATGCTGGTAGTGCGGCACTTGCTATCCGCGCGCTAAATAGGGTCCTTGTAAGTGGTTATTTTCTCGCATACTCACAAAAGACTCCCTTTCACGCCCACTGATGAGGCATGGGCTTCGACGTATACAAAGACTTTTGAGGGCCCGCGGTAGAGGCCGTTCTCACCATGAGGCTGTAACACTATTAATAGGTCTGCTGGTGTGCTTGTCTAGCTAGTGTCGCTTATTCTGAGGAGCCACTCCAGCTTAAGTCTCCCATCAAGCTCTTTGGAGTTGAAGTACTGTGTCTTCAAAGAAGTTGTTCGGCCTCGGCGGTCGTCCAGATCTGCTCGCCTCCTGTGCCTTCCCGAATTTCTCAGACTTCTTCGACGATAGTCGACATGTGCAATTGTCGGCTTTAGTGCTTGTACCTCCATCTTTTGCCTCTTTAATGTGAAGTCCCCTTTGACTCCCCAGTTCAGAGCTTCTTTTCCCTTGCCACACCTTTACTCTTCGTATTAAGATGTATATAAGCTACACTGCAGATTCTAACTACCCCGTTTTTGCAATGTGTATGCAGCAGTGACGCTTGTTTCGGAGCAATATTGGTGTTAGCCAATGCCCCAACTTGGAGGCCCGCCCACGCCGGCTGATGTAGCTTCAATTCTGGCTGACCTATATCTACCTTCCATTGATCGTGCTTACATTTCTCTAAGTATTGTTTTGCTTTCTATTTAGTTGCTCGACGTGTTTGTAGTGCGACACTAGAACCGTTTTCCCGTGTATCCTTGGTATTGAAATGCAAGTGGTAGAGGTGTTAACGGCAACGGCAACCAAATTCACTTTGTGCTCGCTCCATGTCGTCAACGAGAGAAAGCACGGGTTTCTCCTAGGCCAGGACGGTCGGCATTTAGCGCCTGTGACAATGTAACGCTTCGCCGATAACTACCATAAAGAAGCCTAGGGCCCAAAGCGCACTCAAGACTTGAAAGAAAGCCCTGAAATGTTCCCTATAGAAGCAGTTGCTTCCCACACACTCAATCTCCAGCATCTTTCGCCTAAGAAGGGAAAGTATGGGCTGCGTATGGGTAGGCGCAGCATTTGGGTGGTCCAGGCGTTGGCGAACGGTCGAGCTCCTTTTTCCTATAATCTCGGGGAAGGTGCTTTTTATGCCCCCAAAACAATTCATAAATCAAGAATAGGCTACCAATTGTGCCCCTTAGGAGCGCTTCCGTCGCCCTGCCCTTATCGCCCTCCAGGGGCCCTGTTTAATTGAGAACAGAGGATTGCTGACCTGCACGCTGCTTGACTCGCTGGGCACTCCAAATATTCATTCGCACTTAACCGCACAACTCGACTTAGCACACATGCAGACATAATGAATTTTAAGCTAAGCCCACTGTGCACTCACACTATGCAGACAGCCAAACCAAATACACACATAACAAGTGCGTTGAAACTTACCTGTCCTGTAGCTTGGGCCTTGGTTCCTTTTAAACAGCAACTTAGCAAGGGAGTCCATAGAACATATTTTCTCGTATGAAGCTAACTAAGCAATCCAGCACATATGATCAAAAACGGACAGAAAGTAGACCCAGGACTTAGCCAAGGCTTATATGAATGTGCACCTCTGTAGTGGTCATCCTAACAAGGTAGTACATTTCTTGGCGGTGCATGAAAGACTCTGGAGGCTGCAGTCCTGTAGGCCTTGGTCTCTGTAGCGGGCTAAGCTACACTTTAGCAATTTTCACTGCACTAGCTATATTTATTAAGAATTGGAAAGAATCGATTTTTGGGGTGTCGGCTTGAATATCCAATGTATTGCAGAATGCGGCTAGCTTGATACAATAAGACGCTGCGTTGTGTGTGTGTGTGTGTGTGTGTGTGTGTGTGTGCAAGTGTGTGTGTGTGTGCAAGTGTGTAAGTGTAAGTATAAGTGTAAGTATAAGTATAAGTGTAAGTGTAAGTCTACGTGCTAGATCCTGTGTGCAGCTAACTGTGATTTTCCAAAGTGCCTAGGGGGTGCACCTACGCGCAACATGGCTGCCCCTCTTCGATCATCTCAGGAAACCAGAGGGGCGCGGGCAGGGAAAGGCAAGATTGCTTTTAAACGGGTCAACGAATTTCAAAAAATTTTGTACTGAGTTGAGTCCCTTATTACGAAGCCCTTGAATGGAGCATTTTCAGGTCTCCATCACGAGGCACTTCACTTCAGATTCAATACAGAGTAGAAAGATATTGCGTATCCCTCTGAAACAGCTTCCTTCGTTTCCTACCTGTATAATCCAGAGTTCCGATATGAGATACGGATAGTTAGGCTGCGCATTGTTGCAATCTCTGAGAACTCGGGGTATTCAGGGCTAGTTCTGCGTAGCATTTAGCACACACGTCCATAGCTTCGCTCCTTATCATGCTGAGCTACCTCTACTGTGCGAAAAATTACATATACTAGCAGATGAGCCGAGTAAGCAATTCTTCACTAACCCATAGTTTAGCGTAACTAGTGCAGTAGGATATGCTACAGCGTAGTTTGGACCGCCACAGAGACCTCAAATGGAGCGTTACAGATATACTATCTATTTTGGCTGTGTGCAAATGCTATTTGTGGCGGAGGCGAGTCGGAGCGATACTAAGTGAATCAATGCTATGTGTCTGTGCAGCAAATGCTATGTGCAGGTGGGTGTAACTTCAAACAGTCCTTCGAGAATTCCACAACATCTATCGTAACGGTATCGTCCCCTCATGCCTAAACCCTGTGGGGTGACGGCGAAACGCTCCACTGGAAAGACAGTCGATAATATTTCGATCAAGTTTTGCATTCTCTTCGGGAAGTTCGTGTTAACGACGGCTTCAGATGCGGCACTACACCCCGCTTCTCGGTTGCGATCTAAGAAACCAGGGCGCAGAGCTGATGGTTTTGCGTCCGTGTGCATTTTCTCTCTGTAGAAGCCAAACATATTCCAGCAGTGCAAGTGCTCCGTGCTCACCATAGGAACTCGGCAGAGTGGACCAGCAAACATCCGAAAAGGCGCGTTGTTAATCGTGCGTGCACCCGTCAAGGCCATCATCACTGAAGGGACAGACAGTTTCCTGAATTGGTGATAGGGGCAGCGGCTAACTATATTCACTCATCCTGATGTAAGCGTGGGAGACCGCACACCCAGAGCTTCTCAGATCCTATATGCAATGTAACTGCACATGTGTGTGGCACCCTACCAGGTTCCCCTGCCTGGCATCGTGCCTTCCCGTAAAGGCAGATTCTTCGCCGCTATTAGCACACAAATTGCTCAACATTTCTGTTAGTGCATGTATCTGACATCTGGTCTCGATTTCATGCGCTCTATGCCCCCTTCCCTCATGACTCTCTCTGCTAACCCGTCTCAAGCCCTCACGGTTCGAGGCTTTGCCCTACTTTTGCCTCCTTGACGCGTTATTCTCTAGCTGTACAAATCCAGTGGCGAACCACGAAAAGTTCGGCCGACAACGACAGCCACAGATGCTACTGCACAGCCACAGATGCTACTGCACCGCTGTGCTGCTGCAGCGCGCAGCACACCCCGCTTCTCTGGCAGTGCCAGGTGCTGCAGGTATTGGCGAATTCACTGCTGCACTAGTTGCACTTCTGGCTGTTCCTGGCACATTCCTGTAACGGCGATCCGCAGGCATGTACTGGTAAAGCAGAAAGAAACGATGAAGAAGACAAAGCGCATGACTAGAGGCCGAACAGCCGCGAATACCATGTGAATCGAGCTAAGTGTACTCATCAAGGCCAACTTCCGACGAGAAATCATATCAGAGGCTCTCTCGCCTGAAGCTACAGAGACAACTGCTCTGCAAAATTGTGCCAGACAACGACCATGTTGCTGCACCAACTCTGCCAACGAAATAACCAGCAGCAGCGGCAGCGGCATGTACAGACATGCCCCGCACAAATAGCAGATTAATGTCCAGCTGAGTGGAGCATATTCAAAACCGAGAGACTCAAACAAGTAATGAGGGGAAGCATCTTCCCGCAACACACTCTTCACTGCGGCACCAATGCCCAAAAACACGGAAAGACCATAAAGAAATGAGGAGAGCCTTTTTTCTTTCCCCTCTTTATTGAAATCGCTGTCGTGGATGCATGGTTGTGCTGGGATATCTCCAACACTTGCACTCTGCTGAGCTTTGTCGGGATTTCTTGTGTTTGTGCTGATGCTCCTGCTTCTGCTCCTGTTCCCGCCGCTGTCGCTGATGCTGTCATCACTGGCACTTGCATCCATATTCTGTACAATGCGCATGCGTTGTGACTGCCGATGCAGCAGACGTTGTTGCCTTGCTGCGGCTCGCTGCCGCAGCAAGGCAGCAGTGTCTCTGCTATGTTCTTCCTGCTGTTGCTGTTTTTGGTGTTGGTGCTCCTGCTGCTCAGAATGGGCAGCAGCACCTTCTGGTTCCTCCATGGTAAGGTTGCGATTGTTGATCCTCCCTGTGCAATGACGAGGGACTGTGTCTGCAGCTGTTGCCGCTGCTGAACCTGCAATGGAGGCACCTGCAACACCGGTAACTGCGGCAGCCAGCAGGGTCTCACGCTCTAAAAGGCGCGTCGACAAGGTTCTCCTACTATAGAATTGCCATTTGGAGCGGCAATTCATTAAAGACTGCAACTCTGTTCTGGGAAGGCTGCATGTTTCGGCCGCCAGCAGCCGCAGCTGGAGCAGCAGCTGCCGTTGTATAGGGCTGTAGCGGCTAATCCTCTTCCGTGAGATCTTCTTGGTTTTGTTTTAGAATTAATGAACAGCAAATGACACTGGTGATGAATGACTTCTGCTTTGGCAGCACCAAGTAGAACCATGTGCCGTGACGGAGCAAGCCGGTAGCAGCGGTTGCACGGGCTCCAAGAGGTTGCTGTCGCTTTCTCTAGAGTTCTCTCCTGGCTTGTATTAAGTGTACATGTGTCTGAACAAAGTGTACGACTCCATGTGGACGTGCTCGCGCCTGGTGCAGCAGCAGCAATGATTATGGGGAGTGGTTCACGGTCGGCATGGTTATTATGGGGTTTGCACCGTAGAATGTGCTCGCAGTCCAAGTTATAGAGCAGAGGCTACACAGCTGGAAGCACCCCTACCATCGACGGCAGCAGCGGAGCAGCGAGAAAGGCAAATGCATGCAGAACCAGAGGTTGCCGCGCGGCCCTTCGAACAAAGCGGCTTCCACGCTCTGACGGCAGCAGTCTTGAGATCAGCGCTTCTCCAGAAGAGCGTCCCTATGAACGTAGGGATTTGCCGAAGGGGCAGAAGATAGCGCTAACACAAGGACCAAATGGGGGCTGCACTGACTGGCGGCAGCCATCCCCTGATTGACTCCACACTTGTGTTCCCCGCTCCTCCCTCCTCGTACACCTGCAGCAGCGACGGCTTGCTGCTGCTGCGCTCGCGCTTCGCAGCCGCGTCTGCGTCTCCAGCCGCCGTTCCTGCTTTCCTCGTCGTTCCATCTCCCCAATCCCATCTGAAGCTTGCGGCTGCTGTACGGACAGCCCGACTCGCTACAGCGGCTGCCTCTGCAGCCGCAGAAGCAGCCGCTGCAGCCAATGGCGTGCCGCCTTCACATCCCCCGCAGCGTCGTCGTAGCAGCGGAGAGGGCGGCTGTGTGGAGGTGACGTCAGTCGCAGCGACTAGGGATGGGGGGTACCAGCGACAACAGGAGCTTCTGCTGCAGCTCGAGCAAAGGAGGAGGGAGCTGCATCAGCACATGCTGCTGCTGCAACAGCTTCACTGCCAAAAGAAGCAGCAGCGCGTCTTGCGCCGACGCGACCCCCGCGAGGCAGCCTCAGCGGATGGGGATGAAGCAGAAGCAGATGTCTCAACGGACCTTC
>NW_020312415.1:0-6212 GCF_002999335.1 Cyclospora cayetanensis | reverse complement strand
CGTGTCTTTGAGTACTTGCTCATCCTCATGGCCACCATGTTTTCTGGTCGGCCTTCCCTCGTCGACGCCTTTATATACATTTTTCGACTAGGAGGGCATGGCATTTTACCAGCTGTGGAGTTATTGACTTCACATGAGCTGGCAGGCGGGCCTCTGGTGCCCCAGCAGGCGTTGTGTCAGTGTCAGGAGTATCGTCAGAAGGTCTCGTACCGAACGAGATGCCAGAGAAGCCGAGTTCTCGGATCGGTAACTGATTCGACCAAAAACAGGGAGCTTTTGCAGAAATGTCTGTCGCCCAACTGATTCGACAGGCAGTAAATGAGAGGGAACAGCTGCCTTCAACCCTGCATTGCTACCAAGTGGACGACTATATCTGTCTTCGTAGGAAGAGGCTTGATTGTAGACTCACCACGATCTCAATAGACAACCACTCAGTGTTTCTTAAACTAGCTCCCCTCTACCTCTCCCCGCGCTCTTCCCAGTTCCCAGAGGCAAGAAAGACAGACAACTACGGTGCGCGTAGTTACATTCGCTCCGCAATTCGCGCGCCAATAGCTGGTTGCAGAAGGCATCTAGCTACATACCCACAGCATTCCTACTTGGAGTGTCGAGCTAGCAGCTGTTGCTGTACATCAGAATTATACGAACAGGAAAAAACAAGTAGTTAGTTGTTCACTAGGTCTTATTTGATATAACTAATGCTGTGGGGATTGTTCATGTGGAGCGTAGCTCGTAACATACAGGCTGTTGAAGCATGGCCGTCCCATGGTGCCGAAATCCCTTATTGCGGAAAAGGCAGATAAGGTCTCTGTAGATCCAAAGTAGCCCTAAAGGCTCTCAAATGGAACTGGCCCCGAGTAGCATCCGTTTTTTAAAAGGAAATCAGCAAGGCACTTTGCAGAACAGGCGCCAGCAAAGCAATTTTCTGTTCTTGCGAAGAGGTCACGCGCATACAGCATGGAGATCTTGTCCTTGCTAGACATACCAGATCGCTGCATTCCAAAAAACATTCGTAATGTCAACTGCTGTCCTATAGACAGTGAGCGTTAAAGAGGGGCAGCAGCAAGTTAATAAGGCAGCGGCCGCCTCGGTTTCCAGCCCTAAACCAGTGCTTGCAACTCTGAGGTCAGGGCTTTACGCTTCCAAGCCCACAGAAGGAAGGAGTCCACCGCAATAGGGTTTTTTGTTCCTTTTTTCCCTTGATCTAACTTATTGCTAGAATCAAGGCTGCAGAAGCCCTGGAGCGAGAAGTAGCCACATATGGGTGATCCCCGCGGGACCTTTGGTGTTCCAGCCTCACACGGGCTTGTTGGGACTTGCTCCTTTATGCCTGTCTTAATTCCTTCATCGCCTACACTGATCGGTCTCTAGCTGACCTCTTGCAGCATGCAGCTGCAGATTATTGTTTAGACGGCTGGGCTGCCAGTCTTTTGACTGCTAAGGACCTGAGGGCTATCTCCACGCCGGAGAACTTCGCCGCTTTCCTTTAACCTGGGTGAACTGCAATGCCAGAGAAGCGTGGTCTGAAGGTCCCGGGGACCACTGGCGTCTCTGCAGATGGTGAGAGGACCTGTAAAGCTCGATATCGAGTGTGGCACTTTTCGAATAGAAGCACTGCTATGCAAGCTTCCTGAATATATATGGGTGTCAAAGAGATGCACGCGGGATTCTAGTGATTGACCACAAATTGTCTGCCTACCCCCTTATGTCACTACAAGGGGGATGACCACATGGAATGCCCATTGTTGAGCTGTTTTGATGAATGGCGGTCCTTGTTATCAGGCAACGCCTGCAAGAAGATAAGGGCAAAACTACCGTCCTTGCTTCATTTGACTGTAAAAAAGAGCCCCACGAACAAGCAGTACTTGCAGAGTTTTTCTCGCGTCGTGGGGAAGCGCGGGGAGCCTCTAGTATGGTACAAGAAGAACGGCCATCCCTGGTGGACTGGCTTGCTGTGCAGCCCCGAGGACCCGTTTCTGAACCCCCCGCTTCCTGATGAGCTGAAGAAGCACAGACCAGGTCGCGTGCTGGTGAGAACACTATTTTCGAGCCGTCTGTTACTGCACAATGTAATGCCTGATGTCTGTTTTGTAGGCTCTTGTTTTTGCACCCGGGCGTACTCGCTGCTTCTCTTGACTCTTTTCCATTCCTCTGTCCAGTGCGCTTTTCTCCCGTGGCCCTGTTGTGCCACTCTTTTCCCTTTTCTGCCCATCTCACGTCCGCCGTTCACCCCTTTTATGCTGCAAGGCCTCTGCGACTTGCTGCGCTTCAGGTATTAGGCCTCGCGATCAACTCTTACTGTTGGGTACTGCCTTCAAGAATTCGGGATTTCCGGTTGGCCTATGATGAAGTTGCTCCAGGGTGGGCCGTTTTGCCTGTTTTTCAGTTTGCGAGTTTCTCGCGGCAACCCGTACCAAGTATTAGTACCAGCATTATGGCCTTACTGCGCACGCATGCAAGCATGGATTTAGATGACTCTGCGTGTCTAGCCAGGGACTTGCAAGCCCATGCGCTGGGGGCAAGCTGAGCCTGCAAGTGCATGTGGAACTTGTTGGCTCAGTGCTTGCAGCTGTTTAGATGGGCAGGCAGGTTCCCATCGACCGCCCTCTCTCTCCAGTGTAAAATTCGCGAGCGCGTTGTCCTCCATTTGCCTCTCCCGCTTCCTTCGCTGTTTCCTGCAGAGTTCGTCGGCTTAATACGGCAGCCCGCGTGGCCGTGCAGACGGCGCTGGAGGAGTGCAACTGGAAGGACCACAAGGACTGGCAGTCCATGGAGACGCTCTTAGCAGAAGATGCTGCTTCCGATGCGGAGTGGATGACAGAACATGATGAGCCCTCGGATGCAGATTTTGACAGGGTCCCGCGTAGCCCTCAGGAGGCCCCAAAGGCCCCCGAAGCTTCAGAGCCGTCCAAAGGGCGAAGGAGCAAAAGTAAGCGTAGTACTGACAAGGACAAAAGTAAGCCGACGCACAGCAAGACAAAGGTCAACAAAAAGGAGGAAACGACGGTGCAGGGCGCAAGCAGCAGCAGTAAGGGCAGCCGCAGCGGCATTGTGACGCCTGCTGCTGAGCCATCGCCGGCAGAGGCAGCGAAGCGCACAAAGAAGCCGAAGAACGTCGCGACAGTTTCTAAAGAAGATGCATTGGAGCCTCGGAATGCAGGGGATGCAGTTGCGGAAGGAGCACCGGCTCAAGCAACAGCCGCTTCCGCAGCTGCGTCGGCTTCGCGCAGTAAGAAAAGAGACACCCCAGCAAGCAGCAGCGCAGCACCTGCCAGTGCTAGCGGTGGACGGATTGACGGCCATAAGCAGCAGGAATCGCCAAAAGCTAGAAAGGAGGAGCACACCAAGAAGCAGGAACAACAGCCTGAGAAGAGCAGGATAGCAAAGGTGATCGAGGCGAGGAAGGCTGCAGCAGCGGCTGCTGCCTCAGCAACAGTAGCTGCAGCAGTACCAGTGGCAACTGCTGCTGCAATTCGCGAAGCCAGGACCCCAAGAAGCAAAAACGTTGCTTGTGCTTTACGTCGTGTGAGCACCAACAGAGATAGCGGGAGCAGAAGCAGCAGCACGGTGCGATCAGCGAGGTCACGCGGCAGATGCATCAGCAGAAGCAGCAGGAGAAGCAGCAACAGCGGATCATCCGTCTCGGACCGAGACAGAGATAGCGGAGGAAGCGATGGTGTTTGTAAGCGGCGCAACAGCCGACAGAGCAGTAGGCATAGTAGCAAGGACAGTTCTGCATGCAGCAGACGGAGTGCAAGCCACAGCAGTAGCAGCATTATAGATATGAGAGGTCGGAGTCATTCTTCGGCACGCAGCATCAAAAGAAGAGAAAGCAGCCGCCGCAGTAGTTCTCCACGCAGTGAAAGCGGACACAGAAACAAGGGCCGCAGTTGCGGTAGCAGCAGCAGCCGCAGTAGCAGCAGCAGCCGCAGTAGAAGCAGCAGCCGCAGCCGCGGTAGTGGCAGCAGCTGCGGTAGCAGCAGCAGCCGAGGTAGGAGCAGCAGCCACAGCCGGGGTAGGAGCAGACATAGGAGGGCGGCAACCAGACGCAGAGGCATTCAGGGCCGGAAGGTAGCCAATAAAACGAGGAGGGAGTGCTCTCCGTCAGACAGTAGTGGCAGGAGCAGCAGCTGCAGCTGCGGCGGGAGCAGCTATAGTGGAAGCAGCGGGAGCAGTTACAGTCGAAGCAGCCAGAGCAGCTACAGTGGAAGCAGCCGCAGCAGCCGTAGCAGCCGTAGCAGCCACACCAATAGCAGTAGTGGCTCAGTAGGGAGCAGCTCGGACTCTGGTTCGATGAGCAGTAGCAGCAGGGGCAGCAGTATGAGCAGCGTCCGAAGCGGCAGAAGTAGCGGGGACCGCAGCAGCCAGAGAGGCGGCCATAGAAGCCGGGTGCGACCGAGAGGGAGGCGGTCTAGCAGTAGCCGCAGATACAGCAGTTCAAGTGGCAGTAGCACGCGCAGCAGCAGTCGCAGAAGGAGCCATCTTAGAAGCAGAAGATCCAAGGGCAGCAGTGGTAGCCGGGGCTCCAGCCGCAGCAGCAGCAGGAGCCGCAGCAGCAGCAGGAGGAGCAGCAGCAGCAGCAGCAGCAGGAGACGAAGAGTTTCCTCCCGCTTTGTTTCAAGACAGTCGCACTCTGTACTGTCTCTCGCACTGTTGCATTCCCTCCTGCGAGCTTGGATTTACTGTGGCTAGATGCACGTAGCCCTCCCCAGCATGGACTCATCAGCTCCCATTTCTCTTCCCTTGTTTTCTGTTAACCTGTACATCTCTTCCGCAGATGTCTCTCCGCTCCTGTTCCTTTTTGCATTGGCCAACGTATCTAGTGCCAGTCATCACGTAGCTGTAGTCCTGGGGACGAGATTTGTATTTTCTGGCTCTAGGAGTGTGAGTATGTTTGTGCGTATGTGCAGCCTGGGATCTCCGGAGCCCGCAGCCCGCGTTTTATCGGGCGGATTGGGGAGACCGGCCTCTGGCGCTCTACTTCTGAGGCACGACAACAGCGAGCGCTGCAGATTCATCGGGAGAATCGATGCATGCCCTGTCCCTTCTTGCTGCCATCTGGAGGGTGCACGCAGGGGCAGGCGTGCGGCTACTGTCACGAGAGGGAGCATTTGAAAGAGATCCAAAGGCGCTCAGCTTCCAGAAGCAGCAGTAGTAGTGCGTCCTCTATGGCGCACTTTGCAGAGCAATCAGCGCCCTCATGCACCTCTCGTTCAACTTCCCTGTCTTCTGTTTCGAAGGCTAGCAGCAGGGCCCAACATCGCCAAAGATACGTATCACAGTCACTGTAGCCTGAGAGTGGTATTTACCCTCGCAATATTGGTGTTTCCTCTTAAGGTTGCATTTGGCTCAGGGCACTGCTTATTACTCCACTTTCAGGCAATGGCTGTCTGAAGGAATAAATTGACACTAATGTGGCTATATGCACAGATCCACCTTTTTCATGACTCAGGAACGCAGCAGAGTACTGCTTGTGCACTGTTTACAACCAGTACAAGATTCTTGTTTACGTCGGTTTCCTATTGCGTAGCGGTCAAGGCTACACCTAAAAAATAAGTATAACTAGTGTAGGAGAAGGTGAAAAATAAGTATTTATTAGTTGGTTTCTCTGCTCGTACACCTGGCATGTTGCAGAGTAGTGTTAGCTTGATACAAGCACACGCAGCGGGGCGTGCGTGTGCGCTAAATGTTGTGTGCAACTAGAAGTGAATATTAAAAGTGCATAGAGGATGCAGCTACGTGCATTCCTCCATCCCTCCCTCGTCATGTCGGACCTCTGAGGGAAGCAGTCTCGGGAACTTTTTCTTTTAATAAACACTAATTATCGTGCTCGTAGGCTTGAATCGCCTTTGGCGCTGTGCCGCCCCCTATCAAGACATTATATGGAGCCTTACAGCTGGCAACACCCCGGGCTTTCATGCGGCTCTTCTGCCATCCACTGGCTGAACCTCGTACGACAGCAGTGTGCAATCGGTCGAGCTGTGTGATAATTCATTCACCTGATTTTTCGTGCCAACAGGAGACATCTGGGATCCATCAGGTCATGTGACAATTTGCTCTTCCGACTTTTATTGGCTGGAAGCCCCGGAAAATGCAGGTTGCGATCAAAGTAAGCGGTGGCACAATGCCCTAAGGCGACAGAGGACCGCCTGCCAGCTCATGTGAAATCAATAACTCCACAGCTGGTAAAATGCCATGCCCTCCTAGTCGAA
>NW_020312414.1:0-258743 GCF_002999335.1 Cyclospora cayetanensis | reverse complement strand
GGTGGTGGTGTGTTTCTCGGTCTTTTGCCGGTTGCCTGTTGTTGTGTGTTGTTCGGTGCGGGTGGTGCTGGGGTTCGCTATCTCTCTCTCTCTGTCTCTTGCTCTCTTTCTCTCTTTCTCTCCCTCTCTCTCCCTCTCTCTCTCGCTCTCTCTCTCTCTCTCTCTCTAACTCTCTCTCTCTCTCTCTCTCTCTCTCTCTCTCTCTCTCTCTCTCTCTCTCTCTCTCTCTCTCTCTCTCTCTCTCTCTCTCTCTCTCTCTCTGTCTCTCTGTCCCTCTCTCGCCACGCTTTGGTGTCTGGAAAAGAGGCTTTTCACGGGTAAAGCGAATGTCTTCTCGTCACGTCTGCTGTCGCAGGTCGAAGAGCAGTTGCTCGGGGGGGCTGTCGCTACACCCAGCGATCTCCGTCTCCCCGCCGGCCTCAGCCCCTCTGCTGTCTTTACAGAGGAAGAAGATCGTCTTCTTCTGTGGGGCCTCTACGAGCAAGGCGTCAACGCAATCCCGCTCGTGCATGCGGCAGTAAGCTTTCGAGAGACTCATATATATATGTATATATGTATATATAGGCGGCCCCCAACTTGTGGCGAGAGACACCTGCACACCTCTCATTTGCGTTGCCTTTTGCATCTTCTCGGATAACTGCTCTCAACCCCACGCTTGTGCGCTTCTTTGCTCGCCTTTCCTTGCTTCCTCGCTCGAACCTACATTCGTTGGTCCGTGGGCTTGACCACCTGCCTTCTGCACTCTCAACTTGCCACGCCCCCCTTTCCATCGTTTCCTATCTATTCATCCCTCTCTCTAGTCTCACGGCTAAAATATCGGTACATAAATAGGGATGAAGTCGTATAATGAGGCACGCATGCTGGCACACTCCGAGCCTGTCTCGGTTTCCGTTTCCCTTGCTCGCGCTCTCTCTACTTTTCTATCTATGTATGCATGTATAATTATATATATGTATATATATCACTTCTCATATTCTTCCTCTCTGAGCTCCCTGTGCCCTCTGTGTTTGTGTTTCGGCTGCAACTTGCATCATTTAAGGGCTCGCTGATCCGCTGGTCTCCATGTGAATCGATCTCATGTAGGTGTGTATGTGTATATATATATATATATGTGTATGTGTGTGTGTGTATGTGTATGTATATGTATGTGTGCGCAACTTTTTCTCCTACCCCACCTCCCTGTTTTTGTGACCCTTTGTATTGCTTGCTTCCGTGTCGTTTGACTGTTTCTTTCAGCTCAAGTTCTTTTGTGGTGACAGCCGCAATTTCTTCAGAATAGCCTCTCGCAGTCTCAAGCACGTAGAGGACAGATGCAAGGAGATAATTGCCGCTACCGAGCAGTACTGGGCTGCAGCCACAGTGAGCTCCGCGTTTTTGCCGCTGCCGCTGACCACACATCTAGCTATATATACATATATATATACATATATATATCTACATATACATATGTATATATATATATATGCATACATATATGATGCGCGTGGTCTTCCTGAAATACTATCTGTCAAAATGCATTTGGATGAGCATGCGTTGGTTGAAGGGTGCAGCTGGCCAGAGCCGTCTTTTGAGGCCGTGCTTTGCCGAATAGGGAGGGAAGGGGTGTATGTGTATGTGTATGTGTGTGTGTCTGTCTGTCTGCGCCTGCGCGCATGCATGTGCTGCAGGGTCAGGCTCCCGAGTTGCTGCGCGCTAGGCAGGCCTTACGCTCATGCCGCGGTATGTCTCGAGGCTTGCGAGGAGCTCGGGGAGCTCCACGGGGTTTAGAAGGGGTATTGATTGGCACGGAGGACGGGGAGGAGGAGGTGTCGGACAGATGCAACAATCCTCTGGACGAGTTTGACGATCCCTACTCCCACTTCCTGACCCCGCCAGGGGGCCCCCCTGTGGGGGGCCCCTTCACTGGTCCGGGGGGGCTTTCCACCGCAGCGTACGGCAGCTCCGCGTCGAGGAGAGGCAGCAGCAGGGGTAGACCACGGGGGAGACCACGGGGAGGAGGGCAGCGACTGGGAAATCGCGGGGGAGGGGGAGCAACAAGGGCATGCACAGCAGTAGTGCCCCCCGCTGCATTCGTGGCAACGGCTGTTGCTGCAGCTGGCACTCAGCCTACGGCCAGTGCGGCCTCCTCTGCCCCTTCAATGTCTCCTTCAATGGGAGGCTTGACGTTCGGCAGAGAGAGCGAAAAACACGCAATGCATGTGGACTCCCCCGCCCATCTGACAGCAGACTTGACTGAGCTGTAGAGGTTCCGCTCTCCGCGGCGCACCGCAGCAGCAGAACCCCCTCCTTATAGCACCGAACCACCGCCTCCCCCCCTCTCTCTACCCACGCAAGAGCCGAGTTCAAGGGGAACGGAGGCACTCGAGCTGCAATAGAGATGACTCGCTCGATCCATAAGGGGGAGGGGTCGTCGCCGTAATGGCGCACAGTTCTACGCCTCACTTCCCCTGCGCACGAAGAGCGTTGCTCCTGCAGCCCCCATTGGGTAAAGGTTTTTAATGTGCCTAAGGTCTCGTCCCCCGGCCCTGCCTCGTCACAGCTAACGAAGTAGCTAGCTGTTTAGCCAGCTGCTAGTGGGTGGCGACCACTGCCAGGCATAGTTGCCTAACGGACTGCCTACCACCACTTGGCCTAATGGTGAGCAAGCTGGCCTCCCGATTTTCCGCTTGCCGGCGGCTGATTGGATGGCTAGTTACTGTTGCTAGCTGTGCAACTGGCAAGGGCGCTAACTGCGCTACCTTTCTGGGTGCCTGCCCAGCAGATACAGGCCACCTCGCTCTCTTGTTTTTCTGCCTAGTTGCTATTGGAGCTCGACCGGGAGTGCATATGCAGCCCCGGCTGGGCGGAAAATTATACTACAGATTTAATTGCGACACTTTCTTTTAAAGCCAGGCAAAGGTGTGGATGAGAGAGGCACCTTTTGTCGATCCTGCTGCAGCACCTGCGTAGAGGACTCGGTGTGTCGGCGATAAGAACGCCTTGTGCTGCTTGCTGCTGTGGCAACCAGAATAGAGATTCCAGCAAGACGGCTGCTCTGCGTCAGTGACTGAGTCCACGCAGCAAAATGCCCCGTTCAAAAGACCTCTACACTGGTACTTATACAAAAAGAACTGTTCTGGGATGCAACAGAAGAAGAAACGCTGCTTCGCGCATCCCAAAGCTTCACCTACACCCCTAAGCGGCCTCCCCACGCCGTCGCAGCCACCTGTCGCTGTCTTAAGCCTCCTGGGGAGCTGCCTGCAGAAGGGGGGATCGCGCAGTAAGCCGCTCAAAGGAGGAACTCTCGACAGCCTGCCGGGGGGGAGGCCGCGCCGCTCAAGTGGGGAAGGCGCAAATCATTCGTCTATTTCCGCAAAAAGGGTAGCCGAGGATGCGGCGAGCTCCTTATAGTCACACAGAGACATAGGGTCGATAAGGAGTTTCTTCTGGCCATCAGCGCCCTCTGCGTACAGCCGCAGCCGTCTGGCATCCACATTGAGCTGCTGCGCCAACAAGAGCTTCACATAACCCACCTCGCTGCTGCACTTCACCTGTAGCAGCAGCAGCAGCAACAGCAGCAACGCACTATTTCTCGATCTGCAAAAGCAGCCAGCAGCTACGGCAGCAGGCACGGGCGTCCTCGTAGATGCCAGCAGCCTTTCCTGCTCTCCTCCCCCCGGCAGACGCAGCAGAAGCGGCTACGCCAGCAGCTGCGGGTGTTGCCAGACCATCCATTAGGGGAAATCTCCGAACTTACACTGAGCTGCTTGGTGTCACCTTTGATCTGAATGCGCAGTGCCATGTCATTCCCTTGAAGGGCCGCCGTCTCTTCTTCCCGCAGAGACGTATTCGAGGGAGGCAGGTGCAAGCCCTGACCGCTCATTCTGCCTGCACATTCCAGAGCATCGAAAGCAACACACCTGCAAGAGCAGCTCGAGCAGAACGGCCACGTCCGAATCGCAGGCTGCAGCCGCAGAGGAGGCAGATCTCCGCAGCATAGCACCCGAAGGCCCCTACGGAAATCCTCGATCTGATGCTGCAGCACAAGCAGCAGTGGCCGTCCGATGTGTGTGCAGCATAAGTGATTCGATAGGCAAATCTGCACCAGGGCGGGGCAGCTGGCGGCTTACTTGGTCGGAGTGTCTGTACAACGCAAGAAACGCACAGCAGCACTTGCTGCTGCCTAGACGCGAACGACAGCTGCAGCAACTGCAGCAGCAACTGCAGCAGCAGACAGGGGGAAGTCGCTACACCTTGATGAAACAGTTGGTATTCATAGTGCAACGCATTTCAGAAATTGCATGGGATAGCCATACGGAGCGGCGGCGAGAGCTGCAGCGGCCCTCTGCATGCGCAGGAACAGACCACCAAGAGCTCGCTGGGGAAGCGGCAGCAGTAGCAGCGCTGGTACTCCAGACTCGTAACAACTTCAACGAACTGTTTTCACGGTTTCAGCAGCACAAAATTAGCTTTTATGACCAGCTGCTTCTTATTCCCTTCCTCCCTCCCTCCAACCTCGGCGCCAGCAGACCAGCGAGCAGCAGCAAAGCGAGCAGCACCGGCAATGCAAGTCAACAAGGGCCTCTGAAACCTCTACAGAGATCATAAGTCGAACTCCGCGTTCCAGCCGTAGTGGCTTTGAAGGCAGGAAGCGCCTTATCGGCGACGGCAGCAGCAGCAGCTGCTGCTGCTGCCTTACCGAGCGATTGGCATCGTCAAAGCCCCCGATTCGCGTCTCACATTCTTGAGGTGACCGTATTTCGGTGTCTCTCCAGTCACTTCAGGTGGCCTGTGCGGCATCAGCAGTACCTTTAGCTGCACTGCCCTGAGCAGCAGCAGCAGCCTCAAACAGAAACCATCAAGATGGAGCTCTCTCTGTTTAACGTGCACGACGGGTACCTCGAGGGGATCGTGAGGGGCCTTAGGGGGTCATTCCTCACGCGTGAAGACTACAAGCGACTCGCCAATGCCGATACGCTTGAAGGTAGGTTTTTGCGAGCCAGCTGGACGCCTTCCGTACCGTCAGGGGAGTGCCTATACGGGTGCCTCTCAAAAGAGAGCTTCCGGAGATGTGTACACATATGCATGCATATGTGTATATGTGTCTACATAGATAGGGCAGAGTAGAGGGAAAGAGCACCAACTGCTGGGAGGCAGATCACTGGTAGCCAGGCAGGGGCAGCAATGGATCAAAGTGGAAGGGGAGGGAGGGGGGATAGCAGCGTCTCGATATGCCGCGAAGAGATGCTCATGCGGGGGATCTTTGAGGATATGCGAAGGCTTGACACATTCGGACTTGGCTTGTCCTTATGCATTGGGGGCGCATCTTTTTTTGAAATGTCAAATTTACACTGGGGGGTGCGCGCTCCAGGGTTCATAGTGTACACGGAAATGCTTTTCAGCGGCAGCTTTTGCTGTTTGTGAATGACGCAGATCTACGGACGGCTCTGGAGGAAACAGACTACGGATACTTCATGCAAGATGAGCCGCTGCCCCTGGCCATCCCCACAATTGCCCAGAGGGCACGCGGCAAACTGACTGCGGAGTTCAAGTGCGTTGTCTTTCCCCGAGTCGTCCTGAGAGCGTTGCTGTGTATTCCTGGTGGCATGACTTCTGCTTGCTAGCGAGCTGGCGAACTTTGCGTCTAGACAGGAGTGCTGCAGCACTGTCTCTGAGTGCAAGGGCGGAGGACAGGCAGGCAGGCGCACGGGAAGATGCAGACACAGCTTGGCGAGGTGTACAGACAGCAGGAAAGCAGGGGGAACGTAGTGTCAGACACTTGTGCATACGGCTGCCCGGTCCTGCGTCTATCCGCCTATGATGCTTTTTCAGGTACCTCCAGTCTCAGGCGTACCAGCCTCTTGGCAAGTTCTTGGACTACATCGCGTAAGCTGGATCTTTCCCCCCTTTCCACGGTGTGGTGAGGTGCTCTGTTGTTTCCTAATTGTCTTTTCCTTCTGGCGCGTTGTAGCCGCCAAAAGGAGGCTTGCCTTGCTGCTTTCTGCAGCAAGATTCCGTTCTAACTGCACTTTCCCTTTCTGAATTGTGTATGCATGTATATATTTTGTTTGTTTCCAATGAGTGGCTGGGAGCGCTCCTTGTGTATCTGGTGCATCGCCGTGCGGCCTGCGCAAAAAATCTGTTTCATGCGTCGTTTCTTTCCTCGCTGCGGCTGTATACGCACCTCGTTCTAGGGCAGACGAGGTGCTGGACACGAACAGGGTGGGCGTGATTCAAGGCATCTTTGTTTCCATGCGTCGTTTCCTTCCTCGCTGCGACTGTATACGCACCTCGCTTTAGGGCAGATAAGATGGTGGATAACATGGTGGGCCTGATCCAAGGCGCCTTAAACCGCAAGCCTGCTGAGGAGCTGCTAGCTCGCTCAGATCCCTTGGGATACTTTTCAGAGATGCGCGCCATTGCGCAGATGGACTTTTCTGCCTCGTATGAGGAACTCTACCGAAGCCTCCTAGTGGATACTCCTGTCGGGAGATACTTTGAGGTCTTCTTGGCTAACAGTGCAGCGCATGCAACGGGAGAAGAGGGCGGCCACACCATGCAGCAGGTTGAGCACATTATGACGGAAGCAGACATTGGTAAGGCTACAGCCAAATAGGGAACGACGGAAGGAGCAGTGTGAACTCGTGCAATCGCGAGAAGGGGGCTGCTGGAACCGAGGAACGGGGGGGATGGGAGGGGGGAAGTCCATATGAGCAGCAGCTTCAGCGACACTTACAGATTCATGCCGCCAGCATTCCGAGTTTCCTTCGTCACACGCCGCTTCTTGGCCATTTGTCTCTTACCACGCAATTTCAAGCTCCTGGTCTTGCGCGCAGAAGGCTTTTTTAGAGAACGAATGCGCAAGAGAAACGGGGCGGAATCTGGGTGGGCCTCTACCGAAGCCTTCTTTGTCTGCGCATTCATGGTTGAGCCTTTTTATTCAGACTTACTGCGAAACTCCCTGAAGAAGGGATGGCTCGAAGACTTCTACGGCTTTGTACAGACCCTGGAAGACTCCACAACACGGGAAGTCATGACGCATATCTTAAAGGCAAGCGCAGCCTGCTCCTTTCTCTTTCCTTGCATCCGCGTGCTTCCTCGTGCGTGGGCTTGCCGTATTCTGTAGCTCCTCTCAACCCCCCGATTTCCTCGTCTACACGCATTTCCAGTGGCCTTAGCATTAAATGTGCATGCAAGGCGGTCTTCCTTCGGGGGCTTTATTTTTTCCCTGCCTCCCACTCATTTTCATGCGCCTCGCTTGCTGCACTCGCGAAAAAAGGTTTACCGCTTGTCGCTTGCTCCACTCACGGGCTTTGAGGGAATGGAATCACGAAGCGCAGTCTGGATAATGGAATTACAGGGGTGAGGGGATGCTGTGCGCACGCCGCGTGTCTTCGCTTCAGACCGAAGCCGACTTTAGGGTGTTGTCTTTGGCCATCAACTCCCTCAACACGGATCCCCAGCAGCAGCAGCAGCAGCTCGAGAGGCACGCGCTTTTCCCTTGCTTCGGCTACCTTTATCCGGATGGTGAGTGAGCGCATGTTGCCTCGCTGGTTCCTGCTTCGCAAAGGGCAGAAAGGTGCTGCTGCCGACTGCTGCTCTTCTCGCCGCTTCCTATGGGCCTTGTATGTTGTTGCCTAGCGTGCGGAGCCGCTTTTTCAGGGACTGATAGGATCCGCAAGGCGTGGAATGACTCAACCCTTCGCGCTGCCCTAGAGCCTTATCCAGTACATTTTTTAGGCGGTTGTTGCTGCCCCTATGAGACCACAGCAGCCGCCACTTGTCGCCTCCCCTTAGCGCAGTGTCTCGTCTGCCCCAAGAGCAACAGGATTCTCAGCTCCCCTTCCCTCTCTCTTACTCTTTCCGTTTGCTCCCTACGGCAAGCGTTCCGAATGGACTTGTGCTGTGTTGCATTCTGCTGCAGCGCTACTTGAACGTCTATGACCAGTGCCGCGCCTTCTACATCGGTGACGTAGGCGCTTTTCCGTACTCCTGCTGCCTTTGTTGGCGGTGTTGATGTGGCGTATCTCTGCATGCATGCAGTCAATTCCCCTAGGCTGCTGGTGCTCCTCGGGGGGCCTTGTGGCAGTGGCTTGTGGTGGCTGGGATCCTCGCCAGTGTGGCGGTGGCACCGCGATTACAGCAGCTTCCTCTATTGGAATGCCATTGTCTGCGTGCCTTGTTGTGCTGCCTCTGCCGTGAAGGAAAGAGAAAAGGCAGACTTGACTGCCCGATTCAAGTCGCTGGAGGATTTATTGTACCGGGAGATGGTCCACATGTGTGAAATGGCCTTCGAGCAGCAATTTCATTACGGTCAGCGGAAAAAACCGCTGGAGTGTTGTTTTGGAGCTGCTTGACAGTGCAGGAGCGCGAGAGGACTCTGCTGCGGCGCCTTTTTTTCGTGCTCTTGCGGTGTATGGCCTGCTGGTGTTGCTGCTGGGGTTTCTGTCCATCAGGTGTGTTTTACGCTTGGGTAAAACTGAAGGAGCAAGAAATCAGAAACATCGTATGGATAGCGGAAATGGTGAGTCTTTAGCAGAAACAGAAGCCGCGGCAAATGGCGGGGGCGACGTGCCCGTTATCTACAAATCCCCGTCTTTCGCGGTTGCTATGCCCTCGCAGATCCTGATGAAGCGGAAAGAGCATATAGACTCCATTGTCCCTCTCTTCGAGCCGAGGATTTGAAGGAGCTCAGTGGCAAAAAGATCTACAACTGCAGCGCGGGTGCAGCTTCTGCCGCGGCGAGACTGTTCGCGGAGGCTTCTGAAGCGGCGGTTTCGCCGCTGCTGGTTTGCTTTTTCTATGTTGCGCTGCTCTCTGAACGGCGAACATGTTGCCGTGTAGTGCATCATCCAGATCAAGCAACCTGCGGGCTTTGCCGCTGCTTCGCTCACTGCGGCAGAAGCAGCAGGGGCGCGTGGTGCTGTAAATTTTTGCTACATCTCCACACCGAAAAGCATGTTTAGGCAGCTGAGAGTTTCAATTGCCGAGGAGGAACCGTCTTCTGGCGGCTTTCGCCAATTTCTCATGGATTGATTCAATGCAAAGACTTTCTCTTTACGCAACCGTCGGGAGAGAGCGGAGAAGGCCGCAGCTGGTAAGCGGCGGAGCGCCTCCCGAGCAGCAGTGAGTCCCTTGGCCAGCGCGTATGCTCACCAGCCAAACTACCCAGCTAGCTTACCACGCCACTGGAAGAGAAGGACAAGGCTACAGGCAGGTAACCTACGTGCCTTAGGAGGGAGTGCGTGCCGAGCTAGGCGGTTGCCTTGAAAGTTATTGAGGGGCAGCAGGCAGCGGGAGTAGCGGCGATGGATATTTGGCAAGCGGCCACTTTCTTGTTGTCACAAGGTGCCGCATCCGCGCCCGCCGCTTTCTGTGCCAGGAGCTATGCATTAAGAGTTAGTGCACCGGCTGTTACAGCAGCTCTACGAAAAACAACAGACAAGGCTTCCCATATGCGTGCACAAAGCACTCTAGCGATTTGTAAATATGTGTAGCGGAATGCGTAGGCCAGGCTGCAACTCTCGCACGGTTAGTCAGCCGTCTTGCCACTGTAGTAAGCCCCGCAGACTTGTCTGCTTCTCTAGCGAGTCTCGCTAGCTGCACAATGGCAGGTGGGCTGAAAAGCGGCTTGGTCTGCTGGCTGCGATGCAAAAACGCGTCAGTCTTCAAATCGACCGGCTACAGCCGGTGCCCCGCTGCTCCTGTCCTTCCCTCTCTGCTGCTGCTGCAGCCGCTGCATACAGTGGCTTCTGCAGCAGCACGACACAAGAATGCATGTGTGGAAACGAGGAGAGGGAGATAGCCCGCTGTGACCAGCAGCAACCTCCACTGTCCTGCCTGTCATCGCCTGTATCTGTCTTGCGACATGCACGTACACCTGCTGACCGGTTGAACCTGCAGCTGCTGCTGCTACTGCTGCTTACTCTGCAGTGCTTAGAGCTGCCCAGCCGGCACACTGGCTACCTGCCGTATAGTGCTAGTGGCGCGCTGTTGCTGCTACCCATGCCCTGGGGTGTCTGTAGGTAGGCCCAGGAATAGCAAGGTAGAGCCTCCCTTGTATCTTGGGGCCTGTGCTGTACATCCATCCACCTTAGTCTACATACCTTTACTCCCCTTTAACGAGATCTGTAGGCGATCGGCTGGCCACTCAGCTAGCTGAAGCCTCCGTTGGCCTGCCAGTTGGTTACCTAGTTCCCCCATTGGCCTGATACTCTAGCTGCCCCATTGCCAGCTAGCTAGCTAGCTAGTGGAAGCCCAGCCCGCGCTACACGCGGCCCTTGTAAATCAAGGTGCCACCATGGCGCAGTTTGCGGCACCACATGACAAAGTAGTCGGCAGCGAGGACGCTGTGCAGCAAGTCGGCGAGGAATAGGCCCACGAAGTGTTCCCCTAAAACGGCAGCATCGACAGCAGCGATCAGAATGGATGCAGCAGATTGACAGCACAAGGGACGGCAGGAGCAGCAGCAAAGCTGAGAAACGGGCTGTGCCGGTGACAGCAGAGTGTAACGGCGGAACAAAGTTGCAAATGCTTGCCTTGTAGGTACAAAGTGACCCAGAAGAAGAGGCGAATGACGCGGGAGACGACTAAAAGCCCGACATAGTGCGAGGTCAGGGGTTCCACCTGCGCATACACCTTGATCCCAGCTCTGCATTATCAGTCGAAAACTTATCGGGATCTGGAATCAGCTCGCGAATTTAGGCTCTACCGTTCCAATTCGACATCGCAGGCCTTAGGGTGTGCTACTACTACGGTTTAGCGTCCGCTGTGTGTGCGACCTCCAGCATGCGTCTGAGGAAATAAAGTTGCGGCAACAGGGCGATGGCTTCCAGATATATCGAGAAGGCAACAAGAATCTGCACGGTGATCCAGCTGCGGCTCGGATGTATGAAAAAGGCAACCAGCATAGATGCTGCAGCAGAGCACACATATATATATATATATCCACAGAGATGTATCAAGGGTATCTTTGCAGCGGCAGGGAGACCCTTAAATCTTTAGCGGAGAAACCAGACACACGAGCAGCCAAACCTAGAGGCTCGCGTAGGAGCGAGTAGAGTGTTCTGGGGGGGGAGGGGGAGAGAATGGGCAGGGGTAGAATGGGGGGGCAGCCAGCAACTTCAGCGCGCCAAAGGGCACACACTTAGCAGCAGCATTTGCAGCGTAGTTTGCAACAGTCATGGTATCAAGTTTCGCTTCGAAGGATAAAAGGGGCCTATAGAGCTACCAGGGTTCTGACGGTGGTTACCCGGTATGAGGACGTATGCTCTTAGAGGTAAGATCATCTGTTTCGTGTGGGTATAGCGGAAGGACCACATGAGATATGTAAGGAGGATCGACATGAAGGTACTCAGGCCTAGTTCCAAGTATGCGAGCCATGTCTGCAGCAACAACACCCGCATGCGCAGCAGCAAAGCTACGATGCCTCATGGAACCAACTTCGCGCGCTGAAGCAACTAAAAGCATGTGGCCCTAAGCAGGCCGAGAAAGCGTGTGCAGACATCTCACCTCCACTAGTCTGGTGTCTAGGCTCCAAATACAGCGGGAAACTGTCGAGGCGAGGAAGCAGAGCTGTGTATCGAAAGACAGGCCATATATGGTGCGCTGCTGAAACACCTTGTATGTCAGGATACAACTCGCAACAAAATGGATCAAGTAGCCCAGGATAAACAGCCAAATATCCATCTTCTCTGGCTGCTGATGTCACCGCTGCTGGTCGTGGAGGAGCTTCTGGGGATGTAATGGGCCTATTGATGGCGTTGCTTTGCGCGTGGCGTTGCCGTGTTTGTTGGTCGAAGGAATTGTGGCTGTGCTGCTGATGGGGTTGCTGCTGCTGCTGGTGGTGCTTATGCTGCTAGTGCTGCTGCTCGGGTCCTTGTTCTTGCTGGACAGGTAGGACAACTAGCGCAGGGGGGGGCTTAAGAGAGCGCTTGCACTGTATGCACGTCTCGAACAGCTGTGTGTAAAACCTACAATTGGACCTGTTGCATTATTTGGTGCGGTTTTCGTGTTGACGGTATTGTTGCTGCTGTGGCAGCCTTTGTTGCTGCTGCCGAAATGTTAGTTTCCAGGACAGTAGGGCACAGTGTGGAGGGCATACAGGTACCAGGAGTAGCAGGGTTTGCAGTGGCTGCTCCAGCTCCTGGAATATCTATTGCTGATGCTGCTTTTGCTGTTTCTGCCGAAACACTTAGATAGATACAGTACAACTGATACCGGATTTGGGGATCTTCGCTGCTGCCACTGCTTGCGCTGCTGCGATAGCAGCGAAACGAGCGGATACCAGTAAGGAGACTAGAATTTCCGTATTGATGTTGAAACCTGGAAGAAAATGTCTGTAGGCAGCAGCAGTAACAGCAGCGACAGTCTCTATGGGGTCGTACCCAGCAGCAGCAGCCGCTGAGACGACGAACGCAGCAGCTGCAGCAGCTCCTACGGCTGACGAAGTGTGACTCCTTGCATAATACTCCTCGTTATTGGCAACAGTATCCATGATTTCAGTGAGAATATTGCCCTACCCCTTATGGGAACCCCTATAAAGCCAGCATGTGCAATGCTCTTCCATAGCACGTACTACACTGCAACTGTCTCCGTGGATGTGCAGACACCAGCTAGATTAAGTACAATAACTCATAACTAATACCACTAAAATGCGTTGTATATGCTGCGGTATTCCTGCAATTCTAGATCCTCTGGACGCTAGAACTTCGTACGGAAGCAATGTTTTTCTGCGTGTATGTACTTGTCGGACAAAACAAAGCTGCAGTGTGTGCCGTGAACTCAAGTGATGGCGAATCCTTCAAGTGCCTGTATGGACAGTGGTCTCACGCTTTGTTTACATGTGTCCTCCAATGTACTTTGTTTCTCCCTGTGCTTCGATCAGTTGCTGGCCCATGGGGTATCTGCGCCTTGTGTAAGATGAAGAGGAGACCGGGCGAAAGCGCCCAAAAGTAGGCAAGTTTCAGGTGGAAACTCCTCTAATCATGCTCTTTCGAATTAATTAATTGCCATCAGGGTCATAGCTAGAAGTATAAATACGAATATTTTCAATGTATCATTCTCGGCCAATGAGTCCATACGTAGGGGCTTCCCCGTTGTAATACGTAGAGCGAACAAGTTTTTGTTTTTGCTGAGCCCACATGAGTCGGCTTGCAGCAAGTGAGCTGCCTTTGGTACCCACTATGGCCCCAAAGCGCAGGCACTCCACAATGCTCCACCCAAGGTGTAGCGCGCCATCTGTCTCTCCAAGGAGACAAATAACTCCAGGCTAAATACGAACCTAATGAGGAATTATTGATTGCTTCGCAAAAAAGCTGCCCTATTTCCTCTCAGAGTTCCTACCTGAGCGGACAGGAACAGCTGCAATAGAGCGAGCTATGTCACGCTTATACACTTTCTACCACACTAATTATACTTAACCAAGACGTAATGCGGGATCGGCGAATTAGTTTGCTGCATTTTTCCTTGTGTGAAGCTGTTGGGTCAACACGAGAAGACGCAACGCTGTGTGAGGGTGCGCTGTATGCTATGTCATACCAGCTGTCAACGCTCGGAGAGCCTTGAAAGTGCAGCCAAAAGCATCCTAGCTGTCCCTTTCTCCTCATTTCAGGATCTTTGAAGGGCGAGAAAGCGGAAGGGGGCGTTCTTTTGAGAAACACTCAGTGCTTTTTCACCAAGCTTGCAGCTAGCCAAAAGTTCGGTCTCTCTTTAGAAGACCTTGGATGCAGCTTTAAAGTTGGTGGCATCGCAGGTTTGATGCAAATGTTCCTCGCTTATCCGCAAGGTATGGATGCAGTGAGATTCCAGCTTTCCCTACAACAGTAATATGGCTTCAAGCAAACATCCGGTTCTTTCGCAATCTGATATCCTATCGCAACACGGTGGAGGAAACGGCCCCCTTGTGATGAGAATCGGTAGTGGCACGACTAGTCAGTCAAGAAAGTGTCTTTGTATGCGTTTATCAGGTGTCGGTCAGAAACATATGACGGTTGTGAGGCTGGAATTGTTCAATTTTACCAGCCCGTTGGAGATTTACCTGCTTAGTAGCTCTTAGGTGGAAGAACCGAATGCTTCTTACGGTATCTTCACTGAATGGAGAAGCACTGAAATGAAGGCTCGATCCTTGCAGCGGGATATATCTGGTTTTAGGAATGACTGTGGTTTAAGCTTTCATAAATGAGCTTAACGGCAAGCCTTGAGGCAAATGATAAAGCTAAGCAAGGAAAAGTATCAAGATCGGCATATAGAAGAAAATGAAACTTCCGTCCCCAAAATCACATCGTAAACGAACAGCTGATTCCTAAGAGGTTACTTAGGTCCAGCCAAAGTGTGGCTTCTGATGGCTACAAGATGAGCAGCGACGCAGCGTTAAAGCAACCGACAGGTTGGGCTTCCACATCTGAAGAACTGAATGGGGTCTTATGAGCGAATGAGCACACCTCTCCTCTCTTTGGCTAATCAGGAAGTGCCAAGGCTGGATTTAGAGCCTATGGTATTCAGAATGTATAAAACCACCCTGCCCTACAACTTAAGGGGAGCCAGACAAAAAACCGAATGAATCTGTGCAATCCCAAATATCCCACAACAGTGCACTTGCTTCTAGTGTGGACAATTGGGCCTTTTATTCCTGCGGTGCAAGCACATGTAAAAATACTAATGAACTTTAATAACTAGACTAGGCCTATGGAAAGCAGGCTGCGTGGCGAGCAAAAAAGTCGCGTCAGAGAAAGGCAAAACACCCCTACGCAGGGTGCTGCATAGTTAAGGGGGCTGAGGAGGCGGCAGTCACAACTATTTAGCTGTGATTATTTCAGCGTTGGAATAAGACTGCATTAATGGTCAAGATCTACTAGCACTAGTGGCCGCGGATGTTGAGTAAATTGCCTATTTTGGAGAGACCACACGGAAGTAAAATCTGCAAGGTCACTCGTCAGTGCAGTCCCAAGGATAGGTTTGTTGGCGGACGCCAGACAACAAGGAATGACAAGGATAGTACAATTAGTCGCTCTATCGAATAGGGCTAAGTCCTACCAGCATGTTCCGTGACTCCTGTATTCGACCCGTAAACCATGCTGTAACATTGGGTGTGCAATGAGTGTCTAATAAAAGGCACTGATGCTATCACAGTTGCCTGCTGTGGAGATTATTTGCCGGAAAGGCACTAGAAAGAGCCAAATCCTGTTCTCCTAACCAGCACTCATCTCCTTCGTGGGGAGAGCAGTAAAGCCATTTCTCCAACAAGGTGAGGCACAGTCTCCATATGTACGGCTCAGCAGCGAAGGAAGAGACGACGGTTCTGAGCATGCATTGCGTCTTAGTAACCCCGTAACCAGTTCTTTACTTGAAAACTCGTTCAGCCTTTGGCTAACGTAGAGCAACAGGAAAGGCCATATTTGGGGGATGAGTTCGCGAATGTGGTAAACAGTGAAGAACTGCCAGCAAGCTGGTCACCTACTGGTCGTCCAGGGCATCGTGCTGAGCAAATTCCCGGGTCATCCCATAGCTGTGTTCGGCGGTTTCAGGAACGCTAGCACCATGACGAAGAGCTTGAGCAACAAGGGAGTGGATTTTTGAAGTGGCAAAGTGAAGGAATCGGCTAGTGCCTTTGAGCATATTCTGACACTGCCGTCGAAAAGAGACGTTTTGTGTGGCCCATATGACTTAAATTAAACAATATTACAGTGATATAGGAGCTCAGGCCACCTAATATTGGCAAAATCTAATATCGGGTCTGTAGAGTTGGCATTTGACTTCACAGATGCCTTATTCCAAATCCGAGTCACTCTTATGAAGGCATGGTAAAGTGCTCCACACTTGCTATCGCGAACTCGAATGTACCTGTATGTCGTTTGACTAGTTGATGCCCCAGCTAAGTCCCAACAGCAGGTAGACTTCATAAGCTTAGCAAGTAGGTGTAAATGACTGGCTCTAAGCAGTAAGTTTCTGGTTTTAGTCGAAAGGTTCAAGAGCATCAACGACCCCTACGGCGTGCACCTCAACTCTTGCAAGAGAAGCAGTGGTCTGTGAAGGCCCGCACGTGTTAGTTTGCTTCTTTTGAGAGTGACTATTTCTGTAGGCTGGGTTTCGGCCACAGAAATTGGGCCATATCCTGCGAGGCTTCAAGCAATCAAAGCGTGGCTTTCACCTTTACACACCAGCAAGGGAGCTCCGAAGCTTCATAAGTTTGCAGCATAGCACCGAAAGTCCATTCCTCTATTTGCTCGTGTCATTGCTTCTCTTATTGGTCTGGTCAGCATTAAGCGCTATTTTTGACGTCGACAGACGAGAAGGATGCTGCAAACAAGCTCACTGATCGGCCGCCTTACAGCTCCTTCGGTACTTAAACTGCCCGATTGTTAGCGTTGTCTTTTCCAACCAACCGGTGCTAGTGCCGTAGCGATGCTTTTAGTCTCACACACCAAGCTACGGGCTCTTTAGAACTTCAAACTATCTCCCGCTGTCCTCATCGCTTCACCAAAACCGAACAGTGGTATCCAGTGGGGGAAAATGGACCTTGTGCGGTGGGAAGGGACGTGAAATATGCTGGCACTATTTGTATGACCATGAAGCCACTACACAGACTGGCTATCAGTCCTTTAATAGCTTACAGAGAGTCTTCGCAGCTTTGATACCCCTAGAATCGTATTTTGGCTTGGATGCCCTCTGCATCACGACTTCACACTGACGTATATTGAGGACATTACCAAAGCGGTCACAATGGCGCTCTCGCAACACCCCAACAATTCACTAGTGCGCAGCACCACGGGTCTTGTCTGTAGTAATTCACTGAGTTCAACGAATCTAAATGCGCCTTATGTGTTTGACGCTCAAGCATCCGCAACTATCGCCAGCATCTAGAATGCCAATTCATGCACTACCAAGTTGAGGATAGCCTGCTCTGGTTCAAAGCGCAGCTTTGGCTCAGTCAATTGTACATGCAGACTTAGCTCCGCTGTACTATTCTTTGGAGAGCACATGATCATATTCTGTCAAATCAGAGCCAAAATCAAGTGCAGTAAAACTATTCTTACTGTCGTTCTGTTGGTCTGTGGTAGGTCCCGGCACAGAAATGTATGTCCTCTCATCTGCAGATTGTCAGTAGCTCAAACCATGGAATTTCATAAATTCAGCATTTTGCAGGATTTTCGGTTTTCGAAAGATTATGGACTGATCTGATTATGGCCCTTGTTTTTGCAGCGCTGGAGGTCGGGTCCGCGTTGGATCTCCGTCGTTCTCGACAGACGCAGTAAATATGTACATTTCACCGCTTTCTCAAGCTCTACTCACCGGCTTTTATTCTTGGGTCGTGCAGGAAGGCTTCACGGATTTTCCAGAAGTATCAATGCGAATAAATATCCGAAGAGAGGTAGTATTATCTGGCCTGCCTATATTTTGTGCCTTGACGACCCGTCTACACATTGCCCGCCATATGATTTGAGCACTGCGAGCAACCTGAGGCAGATAGATCTACCCAGATCACAAACCGCACTCGCTCGGAGAATCGGTTACTCCATGCATATACAAATCCGTTTGGCTGGCTTATAATTATTTCATGCGTTCAATGGAATAATTAAACAACAGTATATATGCCTAGTCTTTGCTCTCCCGCATCCCTCGTGTACGTTGAAGAGCCCCCTCTGAAGCAAGCTAGGACCGGATGGTCCGGGGTCAGCAGCCACCGTTGGCACCAAAGGGATACAGAGCATGCAAGCAACTGCACGCAAGTGTATGCCTCAAGCTCAAGAGAGAGAGTTAGAGATTATGATTAGCGGATATAGCTGAGTGTATCAAGCCTGAAAATTCGGTCTTGGCGGGACAGCAGACATTACGTGGTGCATCAGAAGGTAAACTGCTAAATTAGACTATGACCATGTGGCTATGGCCATCTGCCTTTCTCTTACGAACAAGTGCATTACCCAACGCTATCAGTTTCCCCTCAAGTTGTAGTTGACACAAGCCTACCAATTTTGGCTTCTCAAAGAAGCTTCAAAGTTCCGCGCATTAAATATGAACTTCGCTTCGGAGACGAGTCATAAGCGTACAGGCGTAGGTTCCACAGGCAGCCGAGGAAGTGCAGGAGTCCAAGATTATCAAGCACCGATGACACTCTAGACAAAGTTTATAGTAAATTGGGGTGTGGAAAGCCAGACTCAGTGTCTGACGTAAGATAGGCTGCAAACGTCGCTGCCTGCTGGAGAATTCGAGGCTCTGGTTGTTTCACAACAGTAATCACCGTGGACGGCACCTCTCGCGTTCCCTGGCTACTACTCTTTCCCAACTCGTGTTCTGCCTGGAAGATTTAACTTCACTTATGCGATTTGCTCGAGAAGTTCCCGATTATTATTGCAAGGTGCTCTCTATACTCAGATTTATGCACAGGCACTCTCATCGCGTTTCCGCACTCTTTCACGCCTCGGCCTGGAGCTCGACTACACTGCGTGCACCCGGTGTATTAGCTTGCAGAAAACGCTCTAGCAGGCGCGGATGCCTTGTTAGACTAATGTGCATTTTGATCCGCCTCGCACATTCTACTTCTCTTCTTCTTCCTCTTAGCAGGAGGCTCACATATGTAAGCGCTCAGACGACAGCAAGCAATCATGCGACCGGCGGCACTGTGGCTTGTCTCTTCGATGTTGGCTAGTGTCTGTGTGTGTCATTCTGTGCCATTCTTTCCGTCGATTGCACTGCTACGATTGACGCATATCACATGATTGTCTTCCTAGTTCGCACTGCTTTCGTGTCTCTAACTAGCTGAAGGGTGGCAATTGTGCGGGAGCTCTTCCCTTGTGCACGCAGTTGGCCTCAACGGACAAGCACGGAAAACGACAGCGTGTGTCTTGAAGTTCTGGGAAGGTGTGGCGTAATAAGATACACTTGAACACTTTCTAATTAAGTAGTTACACTCAAATAAGGGACAGTGAGAAATCGACCACTTGCTTGTCTGTTTGTGTATCCTGTTCATTGTGGGGTACTGTTGGCTCGACAAGAAAATGCAATCGTGTGTGCATGTGTGCTACGTGCTATGTGCTACCAGCTGCGAATGCTTGAAGTGCCTAGAGGGTGCGGCTACGCTCATCCTAGCTGTCCCTCAATCCTCTGCCTGCCTCTTGTGTTTTCGGCGCTCAATAGTCCTAGGTTCTAGCACTTCTAGGGCCTCATGTGGATAATCCACATGGGGAAGGCAGCCGTCTTCCTAAGAAACACTCAACCGCTTTCTATTGAATTTGTATTGAGCCTAAAGTTAATTTCCCTATATGTAAATCTTAAATGGAGCATTAGCGAGTGTAACTTAGCTTGTTACACACTGCGATATCACATGTCTACCTGCCCAACTCCTGCATCAACATCAAGCATCTTCTGCCTGCCGTTTAGACGCCACTGCCTCAGCGAGGCCCGTTTGCTGCTCTTGTAGGAGTTTAAGAGCTTTTCGCGCAATTACCCAGCTTACCGTTTCGCGGAGCAGCTCCTTTAGCGCTCTACCAAGGGACTTCAAGAAAGCTGCCTTTACCCTAGTCCCGATGCAAATTTTTTGGTAGTCATTGACAACTTTTATGTAAATTCCCTGCCTCCCTTTCCTGGACACTTCAATCCTTTGTAGTGGATTAATGGGGGAGGGAGGGACAGCATAGGATGCATCTGCGCTACTTTAGCCTTTAGGCACGAGTAGAATCCACACCCAGTTGCATACAGCAACCTATTGTGCCCAGCCACACAACGTGGATCCCATTACAGTACACTGACTAAATTTTCTCTGCAAACAATCATACGCACAAACGAACAAGAAGTTAAGCGTCAATTCTTTACTAATTCCTGGCTAAATATAATTAGTTTAGTATCAATTACCGAAGTGCAGCTTTCACTGCACTAGAGGTCCACAAACACAGGGAGCTCTGCAGCCTTGAATGATGCTGTGAAGTTCTCGAGGTGTTGCTGCGCCTACTATTCAGGTCTTGTGTCACCGCAAAATGGCGTTGATATCCCTACCGGCTGCCTTTGCTACTCATTGGAACTGCCCTTAGGAATATTTTGAGCGGTGCCATGGTGTGGTAGGACCCTCCCATTGTGCTGGCAGATTATGCATTGCATGTGTCCAGATTGCCCCTAGGTATAGCTTCAACACACAAGGACATCCATCCATTCTCTGTGCGAAAGACGCCTTCTATTCCTGATAGGGCACTAAATATGAGAATCACGTCGCCTCTTTGAATGAAGCATTTAGTATCACTCAAGACTACCAGTGTGTGGGTATGAAATACCCCGTTCGTGGGTGTACTCTGTAGCACAGAAAGTCAGCGTAATAGGAATACACTTTTCTCTCAGGGCAGTCAAGCGCTGGGTGGGTCGAGATTCTTCCTGGGATCGATCGGTTTTCCGCGTTCTGTGTACACTTGCATCATGAAGCCACTTTTGCTTCTTCATTGGATTTGACCTTAGTTGGTTGGTTTTTGCATCTCGCCAATAAAAGGCTATTTACTTTCTGCCAACGATGCACGGAGACGAAAGAAGCGCAGCCCCGCCTTCGATGTGCCACGATGAATCGTCAACAAGTGGACAGCACGCACCAGTGGGTATACGAGCCACCGCCATACCCCAATGGTCCAGCCACAAAGCCGTTTTGGGATGCGTTTCCTAAATTCCGCGCAACTGAGCTGCTGTGCAGATGCTATGTAAAAAGGCCCATCACCGTCGAGGCACCAGTAAACTTCCCCAGGCAGCTTTCGAAGCCTACATTGAATCGGTCCCTCTAATTGGTGAGCATTACTCTGGGTACTTGAGATCGCCCCATGTCTTTGTGATATCTGCACGTGTGTTTATTTATACAGCTATCATTTCCTTCCCCATTGGACATGATAAAGAGGCCCCACCTACGGCCTTTGAGTAGTGATCACTACCGCACTCAGACAGACGCTCCTCATGAGCACTGCGGCGGCAGTTGACCAAAAGTACTTAAAGTGCAGACATAGCCCACTAGCGCAATTAGTGGGTAGCGAGGAGTGTCTTTCAGAGAGAGAGCGCCATATAGGGCGCTAGGCCTCTCGGTGGCGGTAGAAGGGAGGCAGGCAGGCTAGTGCACAAATCTATTTTTGTATTTGCACAGCTAGCAACAGACTTGCACCCATAGTTTCACAGTCAATGAAGATGTTTATTCTTTCGCAGTAGGCTGGAGAGCCGTGCTTCCTACGCGTCCCAACCTCGATACTACTAGAAGAAGGACATCTCCACGGCCCTTTGCAGACCCTGTCGAAATGCAGACACGTGGCTTCTGAGGTGTACCCACAGCTGTAACAAAGCCTCCCATAGAATCGAAAAGGTAGCAGCACGAAGAAGCTCACGAGGTACCTTTTCTTTAAAACCAGGAAAGGAGACAGCGGTTGTCATACCTTCCCAAACCCAAGGCTAGCGTGCTCAGTTACAATGTACACAAACTGCAAAAATATGCACGCGGCAGTGCGGGATGTAAAACCATGACATGACCTTTAGCTGAGTGGGCCAGGCCACAGTGGGGGTGAGGGACACTTGGGAGGCCCTTTTGAAGGCGTCAACAACGCATCGGATGCCCGCCACTTGAATACAAGCCATCGGGCATAAATGCGTATTTAGAGATCCAGCATGGCGGAACCGCAGTCCCATATGAATAGGAGAAGGACAAGATTAACGTAAAACATGCGGTGGTTGATGCTGCTGGTAGAGAAATCGGTTGCTCTGTAAAAGTGGAGCGGCACCTCAGGGTATGCGTTGTGTAGATCAGACACATGGCCGACTGAAGCGGGGGAGTTTCCAGCTGAATGAGGACGCGCAGCAGCAACCGTTAGCGCTTCCTTCACGGATGATCCTCCATGTTGTGGCATGGTAGCCGCGGAAGAGGGTGAAGAAAAGGCGGCAGCCTGACTGAAGTGGCGACCCCACACCTGAGGCGCATGGAAGATGGAGGATCTCTAGTAATTTCTAGGCCTTGCTGCATGCAGTTGCAGCCAAGACTTCGGAATGGCATGAGTAGATGCATTCCAGACAAAAAGACAGCGCCCACAGAAATGAGACTTAAGCCCTAGTACAGCAGATGCTCTAGCGAGAGCACATGGAGCAGCGACGACAGGAGCAGCGGAACCAGCATCATCGACGCCACATGTACAAGGCAGTGATCAAGTAGATTTTGAAAGCCAGTGCTGTATGAACACTTTGGGCAATCTCACAGAATCAGCTGAACACGCTGCCACGGCAGCAGCAATGCCACTAGCGAAAGGGGCAGCTGCAATAGGAAGCGTAATATCAGCAGCAACACTGGAGCAGCGGCAAAAGTCAGAAGCAGCGTTAATAGTGAGCTTAGTCAAGTCGGCCCCAACAGCACCCTCAGCAACCCATCGGCACTTGTGGCAACAGCACGTCCACATCCGAGCCCGTGGGCAACAAACTCCTGGAACATGGCCGCAAAAGCGCCAACACAAAAGGTGTGAGGAGAAGGAAGAAAGCAGAAGCTGCGTCAACGTTTCACAGTAGACGGAAAAGTGGCAACTGCAACAGCAGCGGTAACAGCAGTCAAAAGGGGAAGGTATATTGGAGGCAGCGGCAGCAAGTACCTGGAGCGGTGATACTCCTCTCTGGCAGTTAAGGGCCAAGTAGCGGCTAGACAGCCTAGCGATGGAACCCATCATCTCTGCTGCACGTGTAGGATCCCTTTCTTCTATAACTTTAGGGACTATGTGTTTTGCTGGGTGCCCCGTCGTAAGATGACTACCTGCTGCCTATGGCCCTGATTGTTGGCTCTCGCCGGGTGTGGTGGCCGTTACATAAAAGCTAAAATGTACGCTGTTTCATCACTAAGCATGCATGCTGGCCAAAAAGGGGCTGAATGCTTCGTTCGCGCCGTGCGGGGCTGTTGCCCGCTGCAGGGCGCCGCTACTATCAGTAGACGTGGTTGGAAGAGACACTACATTACAGGACCTCCACATGACTTGCATTTAAAGATGCATGTAGCTATTTCTGCTAGTGACTGGAGGAAGGACGCAGATGTACAGCAGCAGAATACCCTGCAAGCGGGCCTGAATTCTCCGACAGGAGCCCGTAGAACGGCAATGTACGACCATGTGATGCAGAAAGCTTTCTACCATCGTTGTCTTAGGCAACGCCTGTATATTTATATATTTCTGGACATTACATTTGGTGCGTAGACGCATACTGGCCCTTCGCGGGATGACATCATATGCCCACTTCTTGTGGTACTCCAGGGTAGTAGGTCTAGTGCGCCCTAGCTACACTTTGGCACTTTCCGCTGCTACACTTGTTCTATTTCACAAAAGTAGTTGAGACTAACTGATTGGGCTGGCTGCTCATTTGTTTTGTTAGTTGCATTGCCCAGAGTTAGCTTGGTACTGCGAGTGAACGCCCTGAGACTGCGCATAAGGGTGCTGTGGATAACTTAGTGCCGATGAACGCTATGTGCTCTGAACGAGTTGTCACACGCATGAAGGCTGCTTTTGCTTAGCGCTTATTCTTCAGGCCCGAGCCCTATAGGGTAAGGGCACGGCGAGCCGGAGACCACTTTGAGGGGCCATCAAATGACTTCGTATCAATTGTGGCGAGCTATGCTACACTTGAACACTTTCTACTGAACTACTTACATGTGACCAAGAAATAGTAAGCAATTGACTTATTGGATCTTTTGCTTGTATATCTAATAAGGTGCAGAGTTCTGCTCGCTCAACACAAGAAGACACAACTTGACTGCGTCTGCGCTATTTGCTGGGTGCTACCAGCTGTGCGTGCTTGAAGTGCCTAGAAAATACACACACCCTAGCACTCCCTCTATATACATTTCGGGAGCTCTGAGGGTGCGGGCAGGGGAAGAAAGGCGTTCCTTTGAGAAACACGAAATAACTTTCTTCTAAGTTTGTATTGCATGTGGAGTCAAGTACATTCATACGGAGACTCTTGATACGGTGTTACACCAACCTTGAACCTCTCTAGAGTAAGAATACCATTGAAACTGGACTGCACGCACAGCAGCTCTTTGCAAGTGCAAATAGCAAACTAGTTCTAATCAGTGAATGCCTTGTAGTCTATTCTGCACGGGCTGTTACCTGAGTATCGGAACATCTCAACGCTAAGAGGTGCAACCTTAGAAATGCTCGTAAACGTACACTGGCTTAACAGCCTAATCTGCGGGAGTATGGGTACAATATACAAAGAACTATGTATACGGAGTTCTACAAAGCCAGTTGTTGATGCGCCACCCTTGGCAGTGAACCCATACAAATAACTATCGTCTGCATGCCAATCTGGTTAAAGACGACTTGGCTGATGTTTGATGCTTCGCTGAAGAGCACCCTGCCTTTTAGAGAGCTTCTGCCCAAGCTGAAGGCCGCCAAATCTCAAATTAGCAGGTCTCGGCACACTTTTGGTGCATTCTGATGGACAGCACCAAAAAACTACGTGCTGCTGTTTTTAAAAGGCAGCAAGGCGTCATTTTGGGGATGAATTAGTCGGGACAGACTCTGATGAGCGAAAACGGTGCTCAAAGATATTCAAACAGCGCATGTTGCAAGCTGGAGGCGCACCATATCAGGGTTGTGCTGCACACAAGTACGTATTTGTGGATGCTTACAAATGCACGTATATATATATATATATGTATATATATACATTCGTGGCCCCGCGCACATGCCATGTACTTAGGCATGTGTGTGTGCTCACATATATATATACAAGTATACACATAAGGCTCTGGACGAAATAACAGAGTGGCTGAAGGCCGTATTAAGGGAACAAACGAGGGGATACACTTGTGTGAACGCAGAATCTTGGCATGAAAGGCGTAGAGTGCCTAAAGCCGATGGTCTTACCGATGGGTATAGGCACTAGTACACATCTTTTGGGAAGCTACATCCGCGCATTTGTATGCGCATATATGGATAAATGCGCCTTTCGATATGTATGTGTATAAATATAGATCTGCATCAGAGGTGGCTGGAGGGCTAAAATATCCCCGCCCGTTGCCTGCAGAGCAACCCCTGGTATCTTTCTCCGTGAAATGACCTCTTCCTTTGGCGAGTCCTCCCCAAACAGCCAAAGGATCCAGTACACACGCCTCAGGAAGAGAGCCCTCACTGCGTAATCGGGTACTCCATACGCAGTATGTGGCTCCCCAACCACAGCGTATTTTCTGGATAAGCTTGTGCCGCCCCTCCCCCCCCTCCTCCCGCAGGATCTCAAGCCCTAGCGTCTTGTATCCAAGGGCCCGCGAAGGGTATATATTGAACCGCTATCAGGAGTAGAGGTTACGCACATGTAGCGCTCTTTCCCCCCCGAATCCCCTGAGCGTTTTTGTACTTAGCCGGCTGCCATGCTATTTGAAGGCAAGGGGGCTGTTAGGGCCACATTATGCCCTGAGTTGTTGCGCGGTCAAGGGCAAACGGCGCCGAAGGGCAGGCGCTAAGAGCTCACGATACAGAGGTTGTTGGAACCTCCGAGGCTCGACCACCAATTTCTACATGGGATATCGAGTGCTTCCTCATCAGGAAGAGGCTCTCCAACCCCTCGGCTGGCCCCTGAAAGTTGCAGCCCATTCGCTGGCTTTTGCGGTACATATGTGTGCTAGCAACTCACCTCTTCAACGTTCCTGGGAGGCTTACGGCCGCAGGAGGGGTCTGACTGCCGCCGTGAGCCCCTCCGAGCCAAAGAACCCCCTTCGATTGGAAGCCCTCTATGACGCGTAGAATTTTGCACCTGTACTACTGCAGGCAGCGTCTTCCTGCGGCTGCTGGTGCTGGTGCTGCCTCTGCTACTGGTGCTACCACTGCGGCTTTTATTGCTGCTGCACTTCTCCTTGAAGGCGTGAGCCACCCAACCGGAGGCTGAAGAGGAGCTGTCATAGTCGCTTGTAACTGCGGAGGAGCACCCAGTCCCTCCATCGCTTTGCACTTCGCGCATGCAGGCTCTCTCTCTGCGCCTGGCGGGCGCAGCAGCCTCCCCAAAAGCCGGAGCGAAGGCTGGCTTCTGCTGCAGCCGATCTTGCCGACGCCCCCTTCGTTTGTGTTTCTTTTCTTCGTCGTAGGGTGTTGCCGACAAGGCCCTTCTCGGGGGCACAGCTCGAGTTGTCCCTCCAAGCGATGTCTCTTGGGGATGACCCCCTTCTAGCCCATCCATTTGCGGGAGGCGTTTAAGCGCAATGCTCATGTTGCCCTTCTTGAGCTCCTCCAGGGCGCTGGTGCATGGAAATTGAATCAAGGCCTCCAAAAAGAGCCGGACTTCATACACATTATCCAGATGCAGTGTGGCAAAGGTGCCTCTGTTGCGAGGCGACACAACAACGGGTATGCCCGAGGGAAATGAACGCACGACGCGGAACGCATCCTCATCTGTCAAGTCATCTCCCACGTATATTACTCCAAGCTGCAAAGAAAGGCACACAGCAACCGTTCAAACCGGCGGAAACGGGAAAAGATGGATACAACAAACGCAGGTCGCACGAAGAAAACGTGCCAAAGGAGGAAAGAAGACGAAGCGCGGCCGCAAAGATGAGCAATGGACTGGAAATGGTGCTAATTGACAGTGTAAAATTGCACCGTGGATAGCAAACAAACAAGAGGGCATTAGAAGATAAGCCACACAGAAGAAGCAGGCCCTGATCAACGGAAGGCAGCTGCTAGAAGCAGCAGGCCGGCAAGGAACTGGCTATTGTGACATGACAGAAGCGCCATGTATTCATTAAAAGGGGAGATAGGCAGAAAAAGAGACGGCGGCAGCAAGACAAACACGAGCCCCTCTTTATGCAAAATAAAAGAAAAGCTGCCCGATTTGAAAAGCCAGACAAAATGCAGCAAGAGCACTCTTCCGAGAGGCACGGGAAGTGGGACATAGGCAAGGGTTCCGAATTAGCACGAGCGAGCATCGAGCGGTAGCGCATTGTTGGAGCAAAGACGTTCTACGTCTAGAAAAATGCATTCACAAGGGAAGGCGGGCATTCGGAAGATAAATGGAGAGGCAGCAAGAGACACAGGGCGACGCACAGCGTGAGAAAGCGACCGAAGAAGTGCCGCCTTCAAGGCTCTAGACAGAACCTTGCACGGGAGGAGAAACGCTAGCAGTGTAGTCCTAAGGCTCAATGCCGACATGCGCTGCCATTCGCCTTACATCTTTGCTATGGCCATTGAGACCAACAGCCTCCAGAATCCAAGAAATCGCTGTGCCCTTATCCCACTCGGCTGCGATTCTAATATCGAAGAGCTCTAATCCTAAGCACTTGCGCAGAGTAGGAAAGCCCTTAAGAACTCGATCGAGAGCCGCCTCCAGAACTGCGCGATACTCAGGACAGTGCCTGTAAAAAGGCAAACGCATATACAACATACACATGCATACATACCCATGCATGGATGCATGTGCAGAGATATGTATGCATAGATATATATATATATATATGCATCCACATGCATTCACATCCATACATACACATGCATCCACATGCGTACATACATATGCATATATACATATGCATACATGCGTACATACATATGCATATATACATATGCATACGTGCGTACATACATATGCATATATAGATATGCATACATACACATGTATACACATGTGCATTCACATACGTTCACACACATATACATACATACGCATGCATACACATACATACATACACATACAGAGGTACACTGACACACCTATACACACACAGCGCACGGAAGAAACAGCGTGGGGTGGGGTGAAAGACGGAAGAATAAGGTGCCTTTGCGCGCCGCTGAGACATGTGAAGAGACAGCAGCATGGGCTTTTTACAAGGCTCTCACGGCCAGTCGATGCACGGGGTGGTTGGCACCAGTGCTGCAGGCGGAGCGGCAGCGCACTGGTGGAAAAACACCAGCAGTGGCAACTCGACACGAACCTGTAATGAATGGAAACAGAAAAATAGTTGTCTTCCACGTAGAGTCCCTTGATCGGGCCCACAGACGCCAGCACCTCAGCGACTGCCGACCTCAAGGCAGAAACACTTGCCTCGCCTACCTGAAACAACATGCACAGAGAGAGCACACCAGCCACCGTCAATAGCAGCTCGACAAAGCACACAAGAACACACACACACAAACACACACACAAAAACACACATACGAACACACAAAAACGCATACAAAAACACACATACAAACACACAAGAACACAAAAAACACACACAAAAACACACATACAATCACAAATACAGACACAAAAACACACATGAACACAAATGCACACACACAAGCACACATACAAGTAGACACGGAAAAGCAAGTCGAGAGGCAGCAAAAACGGTGGAGAGAGAGACTCGCACAGAAGGGAGAGGCGGGCGCTGCTGGAGCGGGATGGAGCGCAACTTGCTGCCGCAAAGAGAAGTCGAGGGACCCCGAGGTGTCAGGTAGGTAGCATGATTTGTGCAGACATGGCAAAGAGCGAACCTACGGAAACCCGCTTTTCTTGCTTCTTTTGCGAGCTGCCGGCAAAAGAAGCAAGAAAAGCGGGGGAAGGGAGAACGCACTCACTTCCTTGAACAGAAAGGCGACAGAGGGAGGGGTTAGGAGTCACTGACTCACTTGGTGCCGAAGGCATATTCCAAAGCCTGCAGCATCAATATCAAATCCATGGCTCGCCGCATACATCAAGGCTCTGCGTCCAGGGGCATCAGATAGCCGTACAAACGACCTGATGGTCTCTAATCGCCTCCCTGAGCAGTTCACAGGAGCCACACACAAACACACAGATCCATGCACACACTCAGACACAGCCATACATACACATACATACCTACACACATACATACATACACATGCAGATTCATGCCCGCACACCGTAGCTACACATGCGCATCTGCCAGACACACTCGCTCGCAGTGCGTCAACCGTGTAGCTGTCGATCCTCTGTGTTTCTTCGGATCCCATTTTTCCCGGCTGCCAGCCATGTCTCTCTGCCCCCCTCCTTGCCAAGCTTCTATCCCTCTCTGTTGCCTCCTTTTTTGCCACACCAGTGCCAAACTGACCAGTAACAATAGCCACGGGGAATACGGCTGCAAGCCGCTTCAGCGTCGCTCTAAACGCTGCAGACATGCGGGCCTCCCTCGGATCCGCCACTATGGGCGTCAGCGTTCCGTCATAATCCTTCAAACGGAAAAAAGAGAGCGCACAAGCCAAAGCCTCCAAACCCCACAAGTCACAAGCCCCCCAAACCACCCAAAAGGCCGACGACATGCGCTGAAAGCGCGAATGATGCCCCCACACAAACACACCATCACCCCCTTTCAGACGATAGTTCCGCAGCAGCTCCCCCCATTTTCGCAATTCCCAGGCCCCAAGTCGGAGTCTCGCTTTTTCCCAACCCCGTGCTCCCAACGGCAACCCTCGAAAGAATTGCTTCGAATCAGACGAGGCCAACTGACCAGAAAGATGCAGAGGGCCTTCTCTGCAAGCTTGTATCGAACATACTGCACTTCGTCCAATAAATTGGGTGTCTCGAGAGCCGTAGCAGCCCCCATTTCGATCTCTTGGGCCCTAAGTCGCAACTCCGGGATGCCCAGCGTTCTGCTGTGGCCTCTTTGACTGGGGGCTGACTCTAACGCGCCTCCAGTGCCGCTGCAGGTTCGGTAGCAGCAACAAGTGGGGACGCTGCTGTTGCTGAGGCGAGGATGCGACACGGATGCAGGAGCAGCCGACGCATCTGCACAGGGGGGAACAGATCCAGAACCTACTTTGGACGGCTCTACGACTGCCCTCGCGCAGATGGCTCTGACTCTCTGCCTGAATACCGTGTCGCTTAGCCTCCATGACACTGAACCCGAGCAATCTCGTGGCATGCGATCTGAACCAGCGCTGCTCCCCTCTGGTCCACGGCCTCGAGCGACGGCTTCTGCTGCTCTCCGTGCTGCTGCATGCGGTTGCAGCAGCAGGGTCGGTGAAGCGGGAGCAGCGGGAACGAGCAGCAGGGTGGGACTGCCTCCCGCTGGAAGCCCCTCCATTGACGTAAAAACTGACCTTGTTTTGAGCTCCTCTAGAACCCACTTTGGAGTTTCTGAGCGTTCTGAGGGCGTTATGGACAAAGAAACACCCACGTCCGTGCAGCTGATTCCAGCCGCAGAGATGACGCCTCCATTCGGTTCACGCGTTAGGAGCTGGAAGCGCTGTTGCGGTTTAAGCTGCCCCTGCTGCTGCCGCCTTACATCCAGCTGATGATGCTGATGCGTTTGTCGCTCTGCACGCCCTTCTTCTTGCCGCAACTCCTGCTCAACAGGGCAGTCATGCTCGCGGGGGTGCTGTCGCCGCAGACACAGAGCTTCAGAACTGCATTGGTTTTGGTGCCACTCCCGCGTGTTCTGCTGCTCTTGTTGGCACGACCGTTGCTCTTGGTGCTGCTGCTGATGCAGCAACAGGAGAGTCTCCAGCTGCTGCTGGGCTCCTTCTGGTGCGATAAGAATCCGGGAGACACGGGTTGGAGTGCCTGGCGCTGCCTGCGCAGCCTCCTCTTGGAACGCGAGGCCCCGTCGATGCCGCTGGCGCTGCACTTGTAGACGCCGTTTGTGGTGGTGGGGTAGTTGTTGCGCCGCGCTGTCTCGTCTTGCCGTTGCCGGCAGTTGTTGTTGCTGCGACTGCTGAGGCTGCTGGGCCTGGGCATCTTGTCGCTTCTCCTCCTGCTGCTGCAGCAACGGGGGAACTGCCCCGTTGGCTGTTGCCTCGACCTCCATCAACTGCGTGAGCACCATACAGCCGTTAGCACGTGACGCCGGATTGTGTGCTTTTAGCTCTTCGAAGGGGCCCTGCAGCGCTCCGCTGCGTGGGCCCCTTAGAGCCTCTGACCGTGTCGCAGGAGTGCAGAACGAACAAGAAATCCAAGAGATGCGTATGCCGAAGGCAAAAAGCTGGAGGCGTCAGATGCGGGCAAAGCGACGCGTGGCCTCTCACGCCATGGCAAGAAAGACGGCTTCTTTCAAAGGGGGATTCGCAACGGGGTCTTTGGCTCGCTTGGCAACGGTCATTCGAGCGACTGCGGGGTGGGAGGCATGGTAAGGCAGAAGGAGCTCGAAAAAGCTGGACGGCATGAACAGGGACCCTTCATATCGTCGCCGCTTCTGCTGCCATGCCGTGCAGCCGCGGCAGGAGGCAGCGCTGGCAACTCGAGAGACTTCGGGGGAAGGACGGGCAGATATATACTTCTGTATAGAAAGACACAAGAAACAAAACTAGCAAGGGCGGCGCAGAAACTCATAGCTCAAAGCCCTTGCGTTGTTGGCTGCTCATCTGAGTATACCAGTCAGATCGGGCGGAGCGCTGTATACCTGCTTTTGCTGTTGTGCAGGGTAGAGCGCGATGCCCTGAAGAGGGACGAACAGCGAAATCAGTGAAATTGAAGGTCGGGGGCCCTAGGGGCCCCCAATAGGGACAGCAGCTTTCGCTACTACCGCGGCGGTGCCGCACGCAAAAATCCGGGGAGCAGCACGCCAACCGCCTCGCTGCCCTCCGGCAGTGCTCATTTGTCTTCTGAAAGGATACAGGATGCATGCGAGCTTACAAATGAACTACTTGGTTAATTAGCGCTGTTACGCCATACTTTATATAACGAAAATTATCCTTCGGGTGGACAGACCCTCCAACAGCCAGCAACCAGACAAGTCCCCAAGATCACCGCCCCAAAGCAATAGCCCACAGGATGACAGCAATTCAAGAAATAAAACTCATTGTTCTAGTGGCAAGCTAACAGATATGCGACAGGAATAACTAATAGGATGCCTTCCTCCCACTAGACCACACACCCAGTCCAGTGGTACATACAGATAGCGCGCTCTCTATTACCCATATATATATACTCAATCATCGCGAACCGATACGAACACCCTACACAATAGACCCTACAGTCTGCCGCTAAGCTGCGAAATCAAGGCCTAGGCCATCCCTTTATAATATAGCCACATCCACTCAGCCGAACTGCCTTACGTTTTCCTTAGCCATGTGGGGGGCCGACTCCTACCCTGCTGCTTTTGATCATCGCCATAAGTCCCAGTCCCAGACCCTGAAGTCCAGCTGTACACTCTAAACTGTACGCCTTCGCTGGCAGAAGGCCACTCCACACCTTCATCCCTAACGTTTTTTAGAGGGTCGAGAAGCGAGGCACAATGGTAAAGCACTGCGCCAGATGAGGACGGGTGTGCCATTCCCCTCGGAGCCCAAATAAACAATTCCAGACTCGAAAAATTCTATTTTGAGCGTCCTTCCATAAAATCATTATCTCCCTAAAGCACTCCCTCTGTCCTGCTTCGAAGAAGGAGACAGTTTTAGCCCCGACCCCTATGCAAAACTTAGTGGGAAATCATTCCATGTTTCTTGTCAGAGCGACTTTTCCTTGGTCATGACTTCATGCCTCAGGGTTCCGGAACGAGGAAAGAGGGGCAGGCAGGGTGTGCGTTGCTGCAGCTTCCTCCAAGCACTCCAAGCACTCCACGGCCAGGTGGACACAGCAACTTGCGCACAGGCACACAACAGTGATTCTTACCGTATCAGACTAACTCTACTCCGCAGTCAAGAAGGTCTACGATGAGCATAGCCAATTACTCAGTTCTTGACTACGAGCCTAGCTGGTGTTACAAAGATTGCCGAAGTCTAGCTTGGCCCGACACATTGCGTCTGCTGCCTACTAGACCCTAAATAAGTGAACCCTTGGGAATCTGGCCTGTAGAACGATTTGTATAGATAAGTAGGAGACACAGCGTTGCAGTGGACACACAAGATTACTCCTGTAGCTCTAGCGCTACCATGCACCAATCGTGGCCGTCGAAGAGCACTGTGCGTCCCTCTATGAAGGCACTCGTGGACACAGCCGTAAGCACATTTTCCACCGAAATTGCATTTTCGCCCTGTGAAAGTCCATAGGCCTAAGGCTTTTGGTCTACAGTCTCTATGGACAGCTGCAGCGCCAAAGAATACAGCAACTATAGGGGACGCTGCGCTGTCGCAGGGGACGCAGGCCTGCACGTTAGGAAAGGCAGCCAGATGATTGATGCCGCACAAGCCAATTCATAAGCATATACAAGTATCATGCTCTTGAGACAAAAGAGACTTTCAATGAACTAACCAATCCACTGCTCGCTTTGAGCAAGACACATCTGAGGCCTCCTTAGTCCCACAGCTCCTCAGTGTAAAGTCCAGCTGCGTGGGAAAGCACACGAAGGCGCAGGAGAGCACAGTCACAGAATTGATTGTAGCAAGAGCAGCACAACTAGCTGCCAGAGCCGCTGATCTCGCAGCCCCCTCGGCAGCGAGATAGGAGGCATGCAGCAACAGCCCCTGGGGAAACACCATGTGGCGCCGTGCAGCAACGAGATTCGCATCCTGAGAGGCAGAAATAGCATGAGCAGCAGTGATCCCGTACAGTCGTGCAGCCGCTTGATGAACGCTTCTGCCTTCTGCTGGCCAATCTGAGATGCCGCAACCGACAACAAGGCCTCTTGCACCGCCTTACCCATTGCAGGCCTCCTGAGCAGACACCAAAATAGCCGCTGGTACCGCCGTAATATCGAGAAGCAGCACAAGCAAGAAGCACGGCAGCACCAGCCACAACTACAGCAGCGACGGGAGAGACGTTACCCGCAGACAAACACAGCCGCTCCCGCGCGGAGGAGGCCCCACACCAGCTGGCCCTCTTCGACGACCTTGTGCTGTACGTACACCTTGCGCTGCAGGCGCCATCACCAGAGCAGCAGCCAAGGGGATACCAACAGCTAAGGTGGCATCAGCAGCTACAAAACAGCAAAGGGAAAGGAGGCACAGCGCAGGCCGACCTCCGGGTTGACGCGCGACAAAGCAAGAATAATGCGGCTGAGAACTCGTAAGTGAGGGCGCCTCTGCTGCCGGTAATGCTGTTGATCCTGCTGCAGCATTAACTGCTGCACCTCTGGTGGCTGCTGTTGCCGCTGGTCTGGGTCCAGGTAGCTCAGAAGAAGGTCCTGATAGAGGAAGTGCCTAATGTCTCGGCACCCATAAAAGAGGCAAACCGGTGCACGTGCTCCTCCCAGTGCGGCCAAGTGGTGCGCAAATGCAACAAAGGGAGCAATTCCTGCACTCAGCCCGCACATTCCACCAGGAAGCTGTCACCCTATAAGTGCATAGACATATAAATAAATATATATATGTATATATATATGTATGTACCCATGCAGGTATTCCCTACGTCGCAGGGCACGCCAGCAAGGCTCGTATCTAGACAAGCGAAACATAGGGCCCTACACCCTCTTGCTGAAATCTTACCAGTACCGGCTGCAACCAGAATCAGCGGGCGATCCTCCTTGGATGGAAGCTTGAAGGCTGAGGGTCTGCAGCAGCACAGGACGGCGGGGGGAGCCTCCCCGGATTCGTCCACCGCTACCTTCTGCTTGAGGTTTAAAAGATATGAGGAGCAGAGGCCCTCGTGCACGCCGGAAGGGATGGCCTCCAGACTCCCGAAGGGGCGTATTCCTAAAGGCAAACGAAGAGGCGACACACAAAGGTAGAGGTGCCGCAACATGGAGATGCACAGCAAGCACTGCGGAAGCGTCATCGCAGTGGCATCTGCAGAAAACGAGGGAGGAACGCCCTCAGACACCTGCAGAAACAGGGAAGTGGCAGGGCTGCAATGCATAGCGTCGTCCAGCATAGCGGCATAGCCAACGAACCGTGATGCTGCAGCAAATTCAACAGCTCCTGTGGGTTCCTTCGGGGTGTGCGGTGTCTATCCAGGCAAATGCAAGCTGTGCGCGTGATGCCGTGCCGCTGCTGCTCTTGCTGTTGCAGGTGAGAAGAGGCCAAGGTATAGGCTCGTGGCATGTGGTGTCTAGACAGCAGCAGCAGCAGCAGGCCCAAGTCTGCCGTTGCCAGATTGACAGAAGGTAGCAAAGCAGCCAACAAACCGCGGAGGCACCAACCTTGGCCCCTAATTGCTGCAGCAAATGTATTTTCCTGCTGTAGCACGCAGCAACAGGAAACACACAACAGCCGCCCTTATATGTATGTCTCGTTGCATGCAAGGTCAAAACCTCGGGCCCCTTACCCAAGCTCGATATGCGAGACTCAAAATCGCTGCAAACCTTTGGGTCCGTTGTGAGACGAAGCCACTGGCTCCGCTGGTCTGGATCCGTGGCGAACTGCGCGTAAACGGCCAACTCCGCGCGGCTCGGTAATGCGAAGCCGCAATACAGTGCAAGCGCATCCTGCACCAGCATCAAGGACCTCACCCACAACAACGGGCAGCAAAGACAATCGCTAAATGCCGTGGAATACAGCTATACCCTGGCAGTAGTGCATGCAGAAGCTGGACGAAGGGCGGCGCAGCCGGGGGCTCCCTGAAGGTGACGAAGTTCCCAAGCACGAAAGGAATGTAGTGGTAGTAGGGACTACCTCTACAGTGCAGGGTGTCGGGAACGGCACTGCTTCATCAGCAAAATGGATGAAATCCTCGAGAGCTAAGCCCCTCTTCTCAATACCGAGAAAGTCGAACCACCATAGAACCTGTAAAAGAGGTAAAACTCAGCAGCAGCGCGCTAGGAAAACATGCGACGCGCAGGGAATTAAGCGACACGCCTGCAAAACTCGGGCTGCATGGTGTAGATACAGCCTGCCTAACTGCAAAGCTAGACTGAAAGCCTCAAGCTGTAAGACTGGCAGTCGTGGCCTGCGGAAAGTCACCTCTTGTGGGGGGTTGCGAGGCAGCACGTACAGCGTGTCTGCCGTTTGACAGCGAAGCCTGGGGGCCTGCGAAAGATCGAATTCCAGTTCCCTGCATTCTACGCCTGCTGCTTCTACCTCTGCAGAGGTTGCCTCTGGTATTGAAAGCAGCCTTTCTCGTTTCATGAGGTCCGTAGTCCGCAACAGCGGAAGCGGCACCATGGAAAAAAAGAAACGAGCAGACTTGGATGCAGGCCGCTGCTGCGGTGTCTGCTGGAGAGAGGCCCCCTCTCCCCCTTTGTTCCCTCTCCTATCTGCTTTGAGAGTCACGACAGTCGGCGCCTTGTCTGCAGCAAGCCCAAACTTAGTAGCACGCACAGCGAAAATCCCCCTGGTGCTCAGCGGAAAGACGCAGCCGTAAACTCCGACGCAGAGGTTGTTGGAGCGAAGGCGGGGCAAGAAGAGCTGCCGCAGCGGAAGGATCAGTGGACATGCGACGGCAGCAACAACAACATGTGCAGAAAGACATACGCTGGCTTAGCCATAGGCGCACAGCCTCAAGCCCTGGTGCATCCACAGCTTCGCTTGTTGCCGCTTCTGAGGACTGCGCGTCTGACGTGGTGTGCTCTGGCGTGGTCTGTTCAGCTGTTGACAGAGAGCTTCTTTTACTATAACGAATGCGGCTACTGCCATGCTGCTGCTCTAGCTGCTGCAAGCTTGGCAGAAGCTCCTCCTCAGCCCACTGCTGCGCTGCATTCTCCGCATCACGGGTGTCGTCGCACACTCCGAGGGCCCCTACAACTCTAGGAATCTCTTCAGGCAGCAGCTGCCGCAGAAGCTGCTGCAGCTCGACCTTACCGCTACTGGAGCCGTTGCAGGAGCTGCTCTCTGCCGCGAGAGCAGCCAGCTGCTCCTGCATGCGACACGCCTTTCGAAGGGACTTGTAGGTGCGAGAAGCCATCGCGTTGTACGTACTGCGGTAGTTGCTGCTGCAGAGGCCCACCACTGCAAAGGCTCCCAGCAGGAAGACGGGCTCCTTCTCCTGCTGCTGCTGCTGCAGCGCATCTGCCCGCTGCCTCAGCAGCTCCAAAGCAGCAACAAAGTCCTTCCGCTGGAGAGCGTGGAGGTGCAAGTGCCGCACCCACTTGCAATAGCCAAGAAGCTGAACACACGCGAGAGAAAGCAGCAAAAGCAACAGGCTTTCGTACCAGTGGCAATGAGCAAAGTAGTGAAGCGGCTAGGCTCCAGCAGCCAGGAGTCGCTGAGAGCAACGGGCTGTTGCAGCTGCTTCCTGATGGGCCCTACCCAATCTTCAAAGCGCCGTGCACTTTCTGTGGCATCGCCTTCTCCATGAGTCGCGAGCACCAGCACGCGCAGTGCTAGGGGCCCATTGTCATTCCTGCTGTCGCTGTGAAGGCCTGCACCTTCGCTTGTGGATTCGCCTCCGTCAGAGGACGGCAGCAAAAAACCAGAGGGGGAAAAATCCTGGGGAAATAGCGCATGGGGGTGTTCACCATTCAAGAGATGTTGCTTCTGCTCGAGAGAGAGAGAGAGAGAAAATGTCTATACAGGGACTTGCATCCAGCTGTACGCTTCCACACACCGATAGACACACCAGTCACACACAACATTGACACTCACAGACATGCGAATCTAGGGCCTCGAAAACGGAGAAAGAACTCCACAGACGTTTGTTTTTCCTGGTGTTTCTTCAATCAGAAGGAGGCAGATATGGCCAGAACACGGGAACGTACCTCTAAATCGAAGATGGTTACGGAAGGGGGGCCCTGAAGCGCCCGAAGCCTCGCGGCAAGGAGCTCACTGATATTCTCTGCAGTTCCTGTTTCCGTACCAAAGTGGATATACACTGCAACGCCTCTGCTGTTGCTGATGGTGCATTTGCTGCTGCTGGTGTTGCGTTTAGAGGCGTGTGAAATCCGAAGGATGCGGTAGGCAGCAACAATGCCAGCTGCTGCTGCAGCAGCTGCTGCTACAACAGCTACCTGCCGGCTGCTTAGAGGCATTTCAAGCCGTCCATCCGTCTGTGCAATGGCTTGGCCCCCTGGGAAGCTATCGATCCACTGAAATTAGATGCCGTATACCCGAAAGCTTCGGGGTCTGAAAGCCCCCTTATGGATCGAAAATAAGGAAAAAGCTGCAAAACTTGCAGGAACCTGTCTCTCTTGTCGGGGGGCCTCCCCAAGCTGCCACGCCACCGACAATGACCGATGGGCAGGGCCCCTAGAGGCCCTCGAGGGGGGACGGGGGGGCGAGATGGCGACTAGCCGCGTTAAAACTTAAGGTCCATTGAAGGAGCACGTTCAGAAGTTGCCTCCTTTCGCAGAGATTTCCACGTGGCACTGTTACCTCTGCACTTGAGGGGCCCCTGGCCTCTGCGAGGAGAGGGGCTTTTCGTGAACTCAAAAGACTACTAGGTGAGTGAGGCAGGCGTTGGCGCTGGCAGGTAGTTGCCTCACTGCGTCACTGTGCATGTGCCAAGCTCAGTAGAGAAGCGGCTCAACTGCTGAGAAATAGGGCCCTTTGTTCACTTCGAGCTTCCGCAGTGAGGGAGCGTGGCTGCGGCACAAAAGGCTTGTGCTCGATAGCAGCTTTGACCTGACCCTGCAATGGCCAAATGCCAAAAACCCCATGTTTATTAGAAAAAGCTCTCAGGCAGCCGTGTAGCTGCTGATCCGCCTGCAAAGCGCTGCCAGCAGCCTCTCTACCCCTGGAAGCTGGGCGCTGCGATGTCTATACAGCGCAGCATTTAAAGGCCCGAGGGCCAGCGCACGAGAATGAGACCCTGTGGGTCTAAGAGGAAGCAACAGGTGTTGCTGTGCATGCAGCAGAAGGTGCTTGGTTCCGCGCAGGACAACAAGCGAGCATCCGGGTGTACGTTCAGCGCGACGGCCAGCCGTTCCTGCGATGCCCCCGAGAAAAGTTCTAGCATTCCTGCGCAACAACAACAGGCGCAGCAGCGCTGTCTGCTGTAGGTACAGGACTTGCTGTGCTGCTGCTGCTGCAGACAGGGCCACCCAACAGAGACACTGAGTAGCCGCAGTATGGTGTCTTCGGGCATGCCGAGGGCACAGGTAAGGGGCTTCTACGCGGGGACGTTTTGGCTGCCACAGGGGCCGTAATAAAACAGGCCAGAGGGTCACCTCGCTTAGGAGCAAGAACCAGCAAGCCCCCGCTTAGTCGTGCCGCCCGCGTCGCTGTAGCAGAAGCAGCCGCTTCGCTGTACGTGCACTTCAAAGGGAAGCGCCGCAACCAAGCCAGTTGCGCAGTGCGGTATCCCTTGACCATCCAAATAGGTAGTAGCGACGTCACAGATATCATAGACACCTACGCAAGCACCAAGCAGCGGCCCCCCCTAGGGAGGGGCACGTACCACTTAGAAATGAAGACCGGCCGGCGGGTGTATTGGTAGCAGTCAGATACGCTGCATGCAAAGCGCCAAGCCTGATGGGCTCAAACCGCAAGGCGCGATTTCCTGCGGCTGCTGCGGTAACCTGACGCTCTTGTATGTGTAGCGCAGCCCGCAAGGAGGCACCAGCGACAGCAGAAAGCGCACAGAAAGAGGCAGCAGCGCAGGAACAGGCGTCTCTGCTCACCCTGCCAAGGCTATCACTGAGGGCCGCTACAAAAGGGTTCCAGGGGCAAGGGCGCAAGGAGAGGGCCTCTCGCTGTGAGTCATGCCACCCGCTTTGTAAAAGGGGGGCGTTCACTGCGGCAACCACCCGAGTATGCAGAGGCTCTAAGAGTAACACTTGGGAAGGAGAAGGCATCTTCTCGCAAAGTCAGCGTTTACAGCAGCGCAAGAAACACAACTATCCCGTCTCTCTTCCTCCACCCCTTCCCTTTTCTTTCCCCTCGTCCCCGTTTATCGAAGATACGCGTGACCCACCAATAACGGGGGGTTCTGCTGTGCCCCTGGATCGCCTTGCCGCCTCTTTTGCGGGTTGCTCTTGCTGGCGCTGCTGTGTTCCCGTGTGTGGCATGAGGAGGCTGAGGGCCCCCCGAGCCGCGGCAGCAGCAAGCTTTCCAGCTGCGGTAGCAGCACTAACGGCGAAGAAGGTGAGGCGCGGCGTCTCCTGGCTGTCAGCCAAGACGAGACTGTGCAGAGACAACAAGGGGTTGGCTCCAGCGGCCAGCACCAGCTGCTGCTCGTGGTGCGGCAACGGTCTCGGAGAGGAGGGCCTCCTCTGGGGGGAAGGGGAGCGCTGATGCCTCGTTTTGGAGATCGCCAGAGAGGGAGGCGTCCTCCGGCGACACGAGTGAGCGGGGTCAGAATCCCTAGAGAAAGCCTCCCCACGAGCATCCCCGCGTTCCTCTTCTTCTTTTCGCCGTTGCTGCGATCCTCCTGCATCTTGCTGCGGCATTTCTTCCAGGAGTTGGAGCGTGTCTCGGAGCTCCCTGCTTGCCGCCGCGGTCGGAGGACTGGGATCTGCAGCAACAGCTGCTACCGCTCCCACGAATACAGCAGCACCCACAGTGTATCCGCGGGCATCGAGCCTGCAGGAGACGCAAGAAGGCCGTACCAGGAGCACTCCACGTGAAGAAATGCGCATTGAGAAGTGCCTGGGGCAGCCACAAGCCCCCTAGCCGCAGCAGCAACACCGCTATTCAGCTCCTGCCAGACCATCACCACCATTAGCAGCGGCGAAAAGAGACAGGCCGTGAGCCGCGAGAGCTTGCCTGGCAAAGACTGCGGGGATGTTCTGCTCTTCTCCTACTGCATGCGGGGGGGCCGACCCCTTAGTCATGCGGCTTGCAGCTGCTCTCTCCTGAGCTGCTGCAGCTGCTGTCCGTAAGGCTGCCACCGATATCGTAGCAAGGTGACTGCCTGCCAGCAGCATCAGCAGAGAAGCGTCCTTGTGGACGTGCTCGCCACGCATGCACGTGGAGCAGCAAGCACAGCCATTGCTATGGCTGCCCAGCTGCAAGTCCAGAATGGCGAGGGGCAGCCAAGAGCAACAGACGCACGCTGCGCCTCCCCAGGTGTACAGACAGAGTGTCCCGCTGCAGCAGCGGCGCGCACAGCGCCAAGAAAACACTGTAAGAGCAGCAGCAGCGCTTACACCACCACCAGCAGCAACAACAGCACCACGAATATCCAGATCAATAGCAGCTGGCAAGAAAAAAGGGGCCCTACCTGACTGTACCTATGAGCAAACCCAGATGTCCCCGTTCCAGTTCAAGCCAACGCTGCAGACACCATAGAAGCTTTCATGATGGATACATCCGCAAATACGGAATCTTGAACTACGGCTAGCTCCACGGCGTGTTGGATTTCTGGCTACTTGAAGAGGAGAGCCTACCACGCAAGCCACAGAGGCCTTTCCCAGCTGTTCAGGCATTTCCACTCGCCAGCTATGGCTCAGCTGTGCTTGATCATTCTCGTTCTGCTGGATAGCTCCATTCCAGCGCATGCAGCGCAGTCCGCGCTCGTTCGGCAGATGGACACACAGGTAGACGCTGTGACCTTCCCTGCAGCAGCCGCTGCTGCTCTTTCCCTGTGTAATGCAGACGGAGCAACAGCTGAGGCTACAAGGTGTGCGTGTACGTACTGCTGGAATGTACGATTGTGTCTCTTCTGAGAGCGGGGCTCCTGCCAGTGCCTCTGCGAGATGGCCCCCATCTGATGGGAAGTTCGTGGGACTGTCGATGCAGTGAGGCAGTATGTACACTGCAGCACAGTCAGGCGCTGCTGAACCGCCTCCGAAAAGGCCTGCTGCTCCTGCCGCTGCTTCTACTTGTGCAGAGTCATGTGCTACTCCGGCGGGCTCCTCCTGTGCTGCTGCGCCTGCCGTGAGCACTAATGAGGCCTCTGATCCTGAGCTTTGAGGCAGCGTCTGCGAGCTTAGCCTGTGCAGCCTCAGGAGTCGTGTGCCACCCATCGCTGCTCCTGCGGAGCCGATGTCTTGCGTAGCGGGCTTCAGGTGCAGTTTCTTCAAAGAGGCAGGGCCATTATTCGCTTCCCTGGGAACAACCAATAGAAGAGCCGAGTTCTGAGCATGGAAGAAGAATCGGTGTCGATTCGCCTTCGCTGAAATAGCGCAGTGGCTGGGGGGCCCCCAAAGGCGGGCGGAGGGGGCCCCCCTGTAGAGCTCCCGGTGACCTGGATGCAGGACCGCGCTCAGCTATAAATTACCATCGCACACACAACTGTTCCAAGTCAAAGTCAATTCAAGACTTGTCAGCACTATTCTCAACCTAGTGGACATTTGAGTGTATGTCTGTGCTGTTCTGTGCGAAGACACGACCCAAGAGGAGCGCGAGTTTATCGCATGGTGAGTTGCAAAAGGAATGCTTCAGTCTCGGCAGTCTTACTTTAGATCCGGCATCATGTTTTGGTTGTTGCACATTTAAGGGCAGCTGGGAGTGCGACAACTTGGATGAGCTTCACATGGCTCGGTTTGCTTGGACAGAGCCACGGGTAGCGCTGGGTCCCACAATCTCCACAACGACACCCTATTAACCTCGACCTAGTATGAAGGGAAAGGAGAAAGCTTTTAAATACCCTTTTTTGCCCGATTTCACCAACTTGTCCGCAACCCTTGAGTTGCGACATGCGGGTAAAAAGGAACGCTACCTATACCGTTTCTGCAACACTTCTAGTTGCACATAGCGACGTAGCACAAATACACATGGCACTCGTTCTCACCGTTTCAATTTGACCCCGCTGTTCGCCAAATAGTGTGTGCGCAGAGGCAGGGCAGTCGGTCGAGATTCCGCAAAATATACATCTATAGAAGCACGATGCAACGTCTTGCTGGGCCCGCTATTCTGAGCACCATTTGTTTGTAACGTTTCGGGGCGCAAGTCAGGATAAAGAAGTTGCAAAATACTGCGTATGATGAGCTCAGTTCGTGTGGAACCTTTTGCACCCCCAACAAAAAGAAACAACGATTGCGGGGTTGCGGCAGGAATGCTACTAGCTGGCGAATCCCAGATAACGGTAGCAACTAAATTTAGAACTTGTGGGAGCAAAGGTTGCTATCAGAGCGAAATATGAGGGACCTCCACCCTCCCGCTCCTTGACCATCCAGATGTGGCTAACACTCATGCATGGTGCCTCAGGCTTATTGCCCTGGAAAAGCACCCCACTATTACATGCTTCTCGGCTGAAAAAGAATGCTATTCGGTTTCACTTCACGGTGTTATGGGTCTTCAGAACTTGTGTGGAGGAGCTTTTGTTTAACTATCAAACTCGTCAACTACCGGGTGTGCTGCCGATCCGACAGGTTGCACCCCTTCTGTAGCTCTGCCGCAGCTCTCTAATAATCCCCCTGTCGTTGTAAGAGGCTATCCTAGATCTCCCAAAGGGAGAGTCTCTGTTAGATAGCACGTCATTCATACGAAAGCTCTGCATCCATTAACATGCTGATACGTTCTCACGTAACGGTGGACCGTACTATAAGAGTGTCACTAATTAGCACAGTGTTCCCAGTCCATACGCACATCCATATCGAGGATTTTAAGGAACTTATCGCCTCGAGATCAGGCCTCCCAAATCGAAGGTCGAAGCATTGCGAAGCGGTGGACCGTACCTCGCATTCGGGCATCCCTGAAGCTAGGTCAGTGCTCGCGGCTGCTAGTAAATCGAACTCGAACTAAATGCCTGACAAACATATCTCGAGTGTACAGACAGTGCAAAAGCATGCAAGTACAGGTAGTGCTAAGCTCCAATATTTCGTAGGGGGCGCCAAATGCAGATCACCGGCGTTGAGCGTGCAGTACACGGCGCACATGCGTGTGAGTAAACCAAAGGCCATTTGAATATCCCAGCTTCCGATAGTGCCTGTGTTCTGCCTTACAATAAAACCTGTCCCCCACACCCACAATCGCGGAAATCTATTGCTACCTTTTGGGTTCCTGCTGCCATATGTGCTTCCGCTGCAGACTGCATTGCGTTGGTGATAGAACAGCAAGCTTTTGTCTGCACCAAGGACAAGACACAGGGAACTCTTCTAATTTATAAAGAACCGATAATGTTGGTGCACTTGTTCGCTTGACGCTGGCCTAAACCGTTGGCATGCCTGCAGCAGTAGACAGGTTGCCCAGCAAAAAACGGGCTCCCCACCGAGAGGTAAAACGCAAGCGAACAGAAATTTCTGCCGCTGTAGACTAGGAAATCCAGATTTGAGCGATATTTATGTATGTTTACGCAGGCAGAAGCATCGAGGGAAGCAAGTCACTGCACAGGGTGCTGGAGCTGCTACAAGGCGGACTCGCCTAGCAGCCGCGGCGGCACCAGCTCGATCCTGCGGCCGATTGCAGAGCGCAGCTAGGAGCGGGTTTAGTTGATGGCATTCGATGAAATCGTTCTTGCCAGAAGGATCAATGAGGGGCTCTTGTCCTCTATGCGTCAGCAGCGGTAATTCGTTCCGTATCTGTACTTGTAGTACGAGCGCCAGGAGCCGCGGCATTTTCTCATCACTACGGCAGCTGCTGGCTTAGTATGGTGCAGTTCGAGTCCCCTTCTGCATCGGGAACACTGGCATTATTACCTGCAAGGACGCTATTGGCGTAATCGGCCCCCGCAACGCCAAGGGCCCCCGATGTGTGAAGTGAAATGACAGAACGCCTGCAATAGCTTATGTTTCGATTCGGACACGCACGTGGAAGCAGCAGAAACGCAGCCCCTTGTGCAATTGCAGTAAAGGCACAACTAATCAGATGCTGTTGCTGTAGTCCATCAGCAGCAAAGGGACCAGCAACTGAGGCATCGACTTCTCTGCAGCGAGGAAAGAATGGGCAACGCCGCACCAACGGGGGAAGCGGGTAAGCCCTTCTACTATGAGCAATACGGACGCTCCTGCTGTTGCTGTTGAAGCTGTTGCTTGAGTTTTCACCTTATACTGTAATATCTTCGTGTCTTTCCCCCCACCCCTCGTTTCCCTCTCCCCCCGTCCCGGCGGTGTATGTGCAAGTCTTTATGTTCATGGCATTTCGCCACCTGTCCATCCACGAATCGCCGCCTCTGCATCTTCGCAGCCGTCTATGTGCTCGTTGATCACTTTCTCTGGTATGCAATTGCCGCATCTCTTGATTCTGCAGGCTTCCGCGTGCTGCGGATACAGCCTGGGACCCCCGCGGAGACAGCAGACTTCGAGCTCTTCTTCGATTTCATCATACAAATAGAAAATGAATCCCTGTGTAGTCCAGACGTCCGTACTTTTTTTCCCTACAAGCCTCAATCCCTGAATCGTAGTGCGCCCTCATGTATTCATGTATACATGAGGGCGAATGCCTCTCTATCCCCGAAATCCCATAGTGGCTTTCAGAGGCTTTTGCACCGATCCTATGCCTCCGTGCGCTCTATGCTGACGCTAACAGACACAGCCAATTCAATTATTGCTGCCTCTCTTGCCAGGTTTCTGTGCAATCGGTGCTGAAGCGCATCGACGCCGCGGAGGGACGGCCCATGAGGCTAACCGTTTACAACGCACGTCACAGGATGAATCGCGGTGGGAGCTGCAAGGGTGCAGGATTTACGCTTTCGGGTTGCCTCCTCTCATCGACCTCATGTGTCTCTTGTGTCTCATGTAGACGTGTTGCCTCATCCCGGTACTTGGGGGGCCCCCCCTTCGCCCATGCTGCTGCCTCAGCGTGTTTGGGCCTAGTGTTTTTGCGGTTTGTGTCTTCTCAGAGGTCTACGTGCAACCGGCTCGTGCGGCTTCGTCCCTGGTTTTGCTAGGCGTTTCTCTGCAGTATTGTCCTTTCGAAGAGGCGCTGTCATCGCCTCTTCGAGTTTTAGGAGTTCTCGATGCCTCTCCAGCTCAAAAGGCCAATCTGCAGGAAGGATCGGACTACATCCTGGGTGACGAAAAGGTATGGCACTTGGTGCCTACAGCTGAGCTGTTGCCTTTTGTCTGCTGCCTCCTCTCCATAGGACGCCGCCTCCGCTTTATAGCCCCTGTGTCTGCCCTGTCTGCCCTATTCACGTCTCCCCGCGGCCTTCGACTCACCCCTCCCTCCTCAGCATTCGCTCCGCTGCATTTTGTCTGTTTCTTGTTTTCTGCGCAGGGAGCCTACCGTGGCGTTTCAGATCTCATAATGGCTGCAGAGGAGCACATGGGGTCTTCTTTGACTCTCTTTGTGTTCAACAAGGACACAGAGAGAGTCCGGCGCTTAGTCCTGCAACCCTGCGATAACTGGGGGGGAGAAGGATGGTTCGTCTCCTTAGTTGCTCCCTAAGCTTTGCTGCCGTGCTGAGTGTTTCGTTCCCCGGTAGAAGCTCCGTGCGCCTGCAAATGTTGGCGGGGGCTTCGTGGAGTAGGAGTTTTCTAGCTCTGCTCCGGCTGTACCTCCTGGAGAGGGGGCCACGTGTGCTACTTGTCTGCTGCAGCCTCGGCTGTGATGTGGGATCTGGCTTTCTGCATCGAGTTCCCTTCTCGAGAGCAGCAAAGGACGATGCAGATGTACGGACAGCAGCAGCGGTGGCAGCAGCGGCAGTGCCGAGCACATCAGCGCCTCCCCAGACACGCGAAGTCCCCACACACCTCCTGCAGGAAATGCAGCCGCCTCAGCACCAGCAGCTTCAACACCAGCAGCTTCAACAGCAGCAGCAGCAGCAACAGCAACAGCTCCAGACGGCGGTACGTCCGTGTGTGTTGGTTGACGGAGATTGTTTCCGCGTTTTCTGTATGCATGAACGTAGCTGCTGGATAGTTGCTGCGGTTGTTGCTTGTTTGCGTGTTGCCACGGTGCCGCTGCTGCGTCAACTCGCTTTCCTTTGCCGACCAAAACAAAGGAAAGGCACCCCATTTTGCGGCGGAGCTCAAAGTGTGGATCGTGCCTTCATCTTCGTGTTTTTATACACGTCGTCGTATGCCAGCCACCTTTGCTTTCCCGCAGGGCACTTCAACAGCAGCAGCGGCAGTAGCGGCAGGTTTGCGCATGAGCCCCCCGCTGGATGTTCCAGACCCCACTACAGACGTGCTGGCGTCTTGTTTGCTCCTTCCCACCACCAATTCTCCTCTAAGGGATCCCACCTTTGCAGGCGCCACCTGGGGTGCTCCTCTTGTTAAGGGGGCAAATGTATCACCCAACGGTGAGGCGGTTTGGAGCACTGTATCGATCTCCATATGCCTTTCTTGGCTTGGCGTGTGCACGTGTTGCAAGTCTGGTTCAATGAGGCCTGAGTTGAAGGAACGCGTCCATAAGGCCAATCGTTCTTCGCTATGGGACCGCTCAGTCTGTTGGCTGTGATTGCTGCAGCAGAGGCAGCTGGTGCTACGTTTGCTCTGGACGGATTTGGCACTTCTGCCGGTGAGCGCCTTAGCTTCTGAGACGCGCGTGTTGCTTTGCTGCTGCCGCCTCTGTAGGGGAGGGAAGGGGCGGAGGTTGACTTCGGTCTGGGTAGGCGTGCCGCAGTAAAGTATTACCAACAAGCGCACTGCATCAGCAGCACTGCAGTGCTCCTGCTTTTCAGCAGGTTTTTGTATATTCATGTATCAAAAATTGTTTTACAGAGAGCGGTCAGCTGGGATGTTCAACTGTGCTATTTGCTTATACGCCTTGGTGCCCGTTTGTGCCACGAGCCTGCACTGTTAGACCGAGTAGCTGCAGCACTGGCAGCAGAAGCTGCTGTTGCTGCTATTGCCGAGGATGCGGCATGCGCTGTTGCTAGGGCAACAGCAAATGCTGCAGTTTTTTGCTTTTCGGCCACTTGGCCGTAACAGGAAGCCCGTGAATTTTTAAAATAGGCAATTAACGCGGCGCAGTAGCAGCAGAGACAGGCGCTTTGGTGTGGCTTTCCGTCTGGGAAATGAAAGGCAGAATTAAGCTACTGAATCCTTTGGAGCGCTCTGCTTAGTTTGCTGTGTATTTCTCTCGGAAGCCACCTTCTTTATTCGCTTGTTCTCTCCTTGAAGCATGCGGCAGCTGTGTAGGCTGTGCGCTGTGGTGTTGCTTGCGCCTATGACTGCAAGTAGCATTGCGAGGGTGAGTAGCCCTGCTGCCGCTTTCGGTGCGCTGCTGTCTGCTCAGGCGATGACATCAAAGAGGTGCCCGAGCAGCAGCAGCAGCAGGACTGTGCCGTAGAGCATTTGCTGCAGCAGCGGAATGCTGCATTCGCGAGCAACGCTAAAAGTGCCTGTGAGGCGCGGTTCCGCTATATAACAGCATCTTTCACACTATGGTACAACGGCGGCTTCCGTATAGGTTCTTTAGGGGCTTAGAGCTTATGTGCCTGGTGCCTGCAGATTTGGCGTACGACTTGCCATATGCAGCGGCGATGATGAGTCACTCCGAGGCTGTGATAGAAGGCAAGCCTCAACCCAGCACAGTGCTCAGGCCCACTGCTGCAGCTTATGATTGGCTTGTCTCAGTAGTGTCGCTGGTAGATTGGCTGCCTGCTTCTTGCAGCATTTCCATGCTGGCATTCCACTGAAGCTGTTTTGCTTGGTGAATCTTTCGGCTCTTTGTTAGGCTCGGCGCTTCCTGGCCAGATAGGCATGCAAACAATGTGAAGCAGGAGAGATCCCTACCCTGAGAGGAATTTGTTTCTGGTTACACACCCCCCGCAGGGCCGCTCAGCAGGAAGGAAAACGATGGGAACTTTGCGGGTGTAGGCAGAATGACAGCTGCCTACCGGCTATCCTGATTCGTACCGCAGCAGCATCAGGCCAGGAGCAGTAAGGCCTTGAAGCCTTTGCTGAACTAGACTAGCACCCTGTTTACTGGCGTTAGATTACGAGGAGCAAGTCGCATGTCGGAGCAGATGGTCCCTGACGAGGCTTTGTTGCTGTAGTCTTCCTACAAATGCCTGTGTATGTAGTATAGGAAGATGTCTAACGAGATGTCCCTATTTAGTTTGCTTCTATAGGCCTCTATTGTTTCATTTTTGATTCACCAATGGACATTTTCCGTAGGATTCTTAGTCCGCGTGTGCTTCCTCTCATGGTAAAAATCGACTTAATACTACACTCTCGTTAGTAACCCACTACATTGCCCACGGGTACACTTGCAGCGTAAGAAGGCCACTTACGTAATTGCCGAAACGGGCTCCAGAAAGGGCAAGTAGTGATACGCTCTCACCAGGTTGCAATGACTGGTGACTGAGCTTTCATTCCTGGGGGCTACATTCACCCCCGAATCATGTGCGTGTTGTTTGTCAAACGGCCTACGAGGCGATGCTTCCGAGTGGTCAAAAACCGGTGCCCCTAGACCTACTCACGTGCTGTGGAGCCATTATACCTAGCTGCACTCCGCTTGTTTGCTTCCAGAATTATAGGAGCTGTCTCGGCGCATGAGGAGATGTCTGAAATGCAGCACTAGGAGGCAGCCTCCTATCCTCAAACGGGCACGATCGATAGTTTACATGTAGGTGCCTATACACTTGAAATGGCTTTGTTTAATACAAAGCTAATGATCTTGGCGCCTTTGGAGCGCTCTTCGACTATACAACACCCTTTGTAGCGTACATCACCGTGTGGGATTTCAGGACCAATGGTCCATACTTGCCTGGGCCACAACGGTTTGCATCAATCCATCCTCAACAGCAAATTTGGCAGTGTTCCCTGCTACTTTAATTTACTCTCCTCCCTTCGTAGTGGGGGTTCGCATGTTAAAGTATCTGAAGCAAAAGCTGTACAGGTGGACGGAGACACAGTAGGCAGGGGCTGCTACGGTACAGCTAGTGTGCAGCACAGTCTACAAGGAAGAATGCAGGCATTGCTAGAAATATTCTATATGATGTCTCTTTCTCACCGATCCCGTCATAACGGTATCTAGGGTAGCGTCTTTGAATGTTATTTCCGCAGATTGTCATGCATCGTGGTCAATAGAGACGCAGCTTCCAATGGACAACCTGCACTACGTTTTATTGGCTTAGCAAGTACATCCCAATTTACGAGTTTTCTCATCCTCTTTTTTAATCGTATTGCCTTGCACAGCTCTAAAACCTCGCATTCGTTGTGTATACTTTAGCGTATAGAGGGAGAGACACGAGCAAGGGATGGCTGGCCCTTCGTGCTTCGTTCCTCTATCGCTGTCCCTCTGCATGCACGCCCCTATCGTTGAATTAAGAGAGCCTGCCCTCTACTGTCGTTGGCTGAAGCCTTTTGTGCTAAATTGCTTTCCGGGGCTGCTGCATTCATGAGAGGCAGCCTCTCGATGTTCAGCTGTCTGCAAGCTCCAAGGGCTGTGTCCTACAGAACTCTGCATTGGCCGAAAATACCCCTGCGTATATCAGGTGTACTCCTCCTTCTGTATCTGGCGGAGCTTTGCATTGTGCTGGAGGCATAAAAGACAGCAGGACGGAAATACGAACAACATGAGAATGAAGCATTTTTTCTTTTGTGCCACACTGGTAATGCTGAGGACCCCAGAATTGTCCTATACAAAAAAAAGCTCAGATTCAGCGGCGGATAGAGCCTTCAGTAATTGGCCAGGGCGTCCTTCACATCCCTTGGATGCTCAATTCCTCAAAATGGGCTCTCGGGCGACAGGCGGGGGAGGGCACACTGAAGAAGCCAACACGTGGCATGCAGTGACCTCAAAGGACGCTTTACAGAACATTCTTGAGATTCAGGCGGAGGCAATGAGTAGTGATGCGCTATTGCTTGTGCCTCCCATTTTTATGCCTGCGGTAGGCGGCTCCGTTCCTTGCCGTTGCCTCCACTTATCCACCAAACAGCTCGTGCCCTCGCTCTGTCCTATGCTTCCCTCCTAGGTCTACACACACTCCAATGTGCTGCCTCTCTTTTTCCTGGTACTGCCCCCTCCAGGTAGCACTACTCTTCATTGAAGGAGCAATACAAGCCATGAAGGGCGAACTGGAAAAACAAAAGAAGGTTGAAGCTGTACTACCAGACACAGCAGCGGCCGACATACACGATAGTGCCCCTACTGCCGATGCTGGTCCTGACCTTCCCGCCGATGCTGCGGGTGCAGGGCAATGGAGTGCCTCCCCCTTTGTCAGTGACGCCTCAGAAGAGGTGTTATCTTTCATGATTCGGGTCGCTGTGGCAGCTCAACGGCGTCTTGAATTGGAGATAAATATGCGGGAGGCTCGTGGGAATATAACTCTTTGTCAGCTTCTTAATTACTATGCACTAAGCTCTTCACTCTACAAGGAGGAGGCTTTGGCGTTGCAGCAGGCAGTTACAGCCATGGGGCAAAGGAGGCTGCAGGCCGTGGTGCTGCCTGCTCCTGAAGAGGAGGAACCCCCCGTCTTCCCCATGAAGGAGATTCTCACGCTAGAGCAAGTATCTGCAGCAGCACGCCTGTGCTGGGCTCTTCATGAGGCGTTCGCGAAAGCGCTCCAATACCGACCACTGCAGGCCTTCAGCCAGTGCAAAGGGAAACTGGACGACACATCTAGCCCAACTGAGCAAGCTGAAAGCCATAACCGCCAACAAGAAAACCACAAGACAAAACATGTTTATCCTCAGGAACTGGAGATAGACGTCCTGCTACATGATCTTCGAGAGGACGTGCATGAGAAACTGCAGATGAGCTTAGGCCTTCAGAAGGAACTTCACACGGAGTTGGCTACTCAACACATTCCCCTGGAAGTCTCGCCGTTGTGGCTGCGCATTGCAGTGGTGCAGACCGACTTTCTTTGTCCTCACTATCTGACTGCCGTCACCCCAAGCCTCGGTAAGGCTGCAATGGACACCGTTATCCGCTGGTTACAGGCAAAACCGATGCAAGGGAATACACCAGGGCCCATGGGAGCACACTGCTTTTTCTGTAGCTGTTTCCAAGCCTAGTCCCGCCGCAACCAACCATCCACTATGTCTCATTTCTTGCTGCTATTGCTCGTGCTCTAAAAACTTTGTGCTGTTTCAGCCTAAGGTGCTGTTTGTGTGTGCTGTGTTGGGCGAAGACATGGGTTATCTTCGCGGAATGGAGTTGGCGTTTTACCGCATGCAAGTGCGCCGACCTCAGGCACCATCCTGGGCGAAGTTGCAGCCCTGGCTAGCAGATTATATTTTTTCAGTGCCTGATAACCCTGGGAACCTCGCGGCTGCCGTGCGAATTTATTTGCTCAAGGCCCTGTTTTCTCTGCGCGGGCGGATCTTGCAAGAGGACCAGCTGCTGCGGAATTACGAACTGCGCAGTAGCACCGATGTGCACCAAGCCGCGACTCTCAGGGCTCAGGAGTTTGAATATCTGGCTTTTCTCACCAAAACACTAGAAACAACTTTGCGTGCCCTCAGCGCAGTATGCTTGAAGAGAAGAGCTGGACGCCGGAGACAGCTGCTACAACGACAACGTTTAGCTGCCAAGGCACGCGGCGAAAAGCCCCCCAGTCTTGCTGAACCGAGAAGGCCATCGAGACCCCTTGTGGTGGCAGGCTTAAAAATGCGTTATTCAGAGCTCGAACACCTCAGGATCGTGCTGTTTACTCGAGCTGCTGCCCTACGGGAGCTTGCCGCTATTGCCGCACGAGGAGGGATGTCCACAATTGTTGCTCGAGGTAGAAGTCTCTTGGCCCACTACCATAGTCGGCTCTCCGCCGTGAGCAGCTTTTTATATTACCTAGAAATGGGCGAGGCCTCTCTGATGATGTTTAAAGATTTCCCAGTTGAGCTGGTTAAGGCACTCAGCAAGACTGTTTTATTACCGGACCCGCTGCACAGTGAAAACGGCTTATGGTAATACACCTACCCAGAACACCGGCACGACCGTCATCCAGTAAAACAGATACACGTGAGAGCATTACATGAGAAGCGAGGCATACGCTTGACGCCAGCAATATCCTTTTGAGTTGTTGCAGCGACTCTGATGTTGATGACTACGTATGCTTTTTTCGAGCATCCACATCGCATTCCCCCTTTTTTAAGCGATGAAGCTGTACAAAAAATAACTAGTAGAAGGGCATTCAAGCACACGAGGCCGCTGCTGCCGGTGCTGCAGCAGAAGCAGAACTACCTATTTTCACGTGCCTGTTGTCCTCCCCGGGCAAGCAATAGCTGCATGATTTCTTGAGTGGGTGTACGTGTTCTGTCGCTACTGGGGTTAGCGCGAAGCACAGAGTATGCCTTTCTACATGTGCGCACACCCTCTGGATAGCGTAGTCAGTCAGCGAACATGAGCCACCGAGCTAATGCGCACAGGTAAACTTTTAGGGTCCCTAGCGGCATCCAGTCCGACGCAGCGGCCCTCCGCAGAACTGCAGCCTTTAGGACTGTTTTACTCATGCTGCTGCGTCGCTTATTTGAATGCGGCTGCTTGCCTGTCTTCGCAGCCCTGGTAGGCATCAGTAGCCCAGAGCATTAAGGGGCCTCTGAATGCGCTGCGGCGGGCCTGATGTTGCGTTGCTGATTAGTAGCCACATAGTGCTGCAGCAGTAGCAAAACATGCTGTGGCAAGTGTTTTTGCACCTCAGCGGCAGCAGAAAGCACACTTTCGTCAGGAGGGGATGCAGGGGGTATCGCAAGGATAGCAGGCCCATACTGAGACACGAGCTCATAAAACAAAGTCCGCAGGAGCAAGCAAGCCCGTAGAGCTAAATTTCCATCCAGTGGTGGGGTTGCTGCTATAGATGCTTGACTTGACGCCTCCACGGCAGCTGCTGCGGGATAGGAGTAGTTGGTGCGGCTTTCAGAGCCATCATCTGCAGCAGCGCAGCAGAAACAGGGAGGACGGGCAAGCATGTTGCCGATACTTCGGGGGTGTGCCCTGTAGAGCCAGACCTAGAGGCTAGGATCTACTGAGGGGATAACCAGGGGGGGCTAGGCCTTTAAGAAGGAGAAAAGGAAAGAAAGACAGCCAGAGAAAAAGTGGAACGGGGTAGTTCACAATACGCGCGGGACTTACTCTGTGCATCTGCGACAGCCAGCCACAGGGCCTTGTCAGCCTCAAAGACCAGTCGCCAGAAAGCCTGAGGAAGTCACATCCACCACAAAGATTTTGTGGTGTCACGTTTACGCGTTAAAGTATTTGACTTGTAGAACAATGTGCTTTGCGCAAGCCGAAAAGCGGGGGAGAGGGCTCCGAATGCAGTGTATGGACACCCCCAAGCCTACAGTGAAAGACGTGACAGAAAGGCCTTCAGACAGGAGCAACGCAGGCAGCAATTGAGCAGCCAGGCGCAGCAATCGAAGCAAAGCGAAGCGGCCTGCGAATGCAGCATAAGCCACGCTTCTTCCTGCTCCTAGTGGTGGTGCTCTTGTCCTACAGTCGGCAGCAGCGGGTAAATGGGTGTACTCTGCGTGTTGCAGCAGCCGTTAGACGAACCATGCATATGCAGGAGTGACACAGCACTTGCGAAAGTGTGCGACCGCAAGTCAGATTGCGATTTTTCTAGTTGACTAACCTGCGCAGCACGTAAGGCCTCCTGCTCCCTGCTGCTTGAGCAACAGCAGCTGTTGCTGCAAAACTTTGGGCAGCAGCTCAGAAGGCGGCAATGGCTCTTCCGAGGGGAACCTGCACCGCCGCGGAAGGCCACATTGACTTGAATCGGAGGGTCGTTACGGGAGGGACTGTGATAGACAGGAGTACAGAACTGTTGAAGTGCAATAAAAGAATTGCGGCAGGCATGCATGCAGGCATGCAGGCATGCACTCATCCGCAGGACAAAAGCACAGCCAACCAGCTTATGCCTGCCTTAGGGCACAAACACCAGCAACAAGTAAAGGAATTGCTGCCGAAGGCGTAAGGCACACGCACCCGGCAAGGCGCTGGAGATGAATACAGCACAGCGTGAGTCCGGGATCATCTGTCAGCGCAGCTGCGGGAAAATGGATCACCAGCTGTTGCTGCAGTTGTTCTTGAAGACGCTGGCTGCTGCTGCTGCCAGTGCTGCTGCCCATTGGGCGACAGGCCTTAGCCAAGCAAAGGGCTTTCAGTCGCAGCGGCCACGCATGCACTGAGGCGCACCAACCAGCCCCATAGATTCCCACAAACGCTTCTCCGCCGCTCACTCTTGTGCGCAGCAGCGGTTGCCTTTTGCTACGGCGAGTGGTGCTGGAACGCTTGCACAAGCACGGCGCAGTGGCCAATGATGCTGCCTTACTTTCGTTTTCAGACACCGCAACTAGCTCCCTATACACCACATCCAGGGCGGACTCTGCACACTCCCTGTGACACAGCAGGTGGGTGCAGCAGTGAACACATATATCACCACACTGGGGGAATGAAGGGTAAGTGCGGGGAAGCCTTTGAGCCATTGATGAAAATAGCAGTGCGACCCCTGCCCTCTTTTAGACCGCCTTGTTCTATTGGAGCACTTCCAACAAAAACAACAGGACTCTAAAGACTGCAGCAGCAGCAATAACTGCAGCAACAGCAGCAGCAATAACTGCAGCAACGGCAGCAGCAATAACTGCAGCAACAGCAATACCAGCTGCTGCTGGGGTTATTTACCCAGTGGATTCAATAGGGATGAGGACTTCCTGCGTCTCCAAGTCTATGGTGTGGCTCTGCAGGATCTCAATCCTGCAGCACCCGCACAAGTGAGCGACAACAGCAGAAGACGCCGCTCAGCGCCGCTGCTGCTGAGATGACCACGCATACTCTAGATGAATCACAGCGGCATCTCTGTTCAAAAGCAGCAGCGGCGCAGCGGATGAACCCTACCAGGCAGCGCCTGTGACTGTGTGCTGCTCTCCCAGCTGCATCGCGTGATACACTCCAAGCAGCAGCAGCACCATCCAGCGCACGTGGCTGCAGTGGCCAACAGTGCTGCCAGCGCTGCTGCAGTTGCTGCTGCTGTTGCCAGCGTCTCGAGACGCCTCGAGCTCGTGGAGAGTCCTGCAAGTCAAGCAGCAGGCGGCGTTTCTCCTCTTTGGACTCGCAAAACAATGGAAGCTGCGATCGTTGCGGCTGCTGCAGGAGTCGTTTCGCTTACAAGAGACACAGACGCAATGCCGAGGGTGGTAGCCAGGCAAGGGCTGCAAGAAACCCAACGGCATTCCTCCGAGCCGGCAACCCCCAAGGACCTTCGAGCGCATGCCGATCTGCAACCTTGTCATCAGCAGCAGCTGCTGCTGCACCAACTGCTCCACTACCAGTGCGGTCTGTTGGGGGAAGCGCAGCAGCGGTGACTGCCTCCTTCCAGACGGAGGGGTCGTTCACAAGGGCCAAAGACAGGAAGGCCACCACAGACTCCATGAGTGCAGGGGATCGCTGCGCGGAGGATATCGCAGAGAAGCGAGAGAGAAAGAGAAGGATTCTGCAGCAGCGGCACTGCATGCACCATCAGCGGCCCCTAATAAGGAGGCGTGTGCGCGACGCAAGGTCGTCGACGGATGCAGCCTTCAGACAGGCCTTGCGCCTCCCTAAACCTCACAGCACCAGCCAGCCTGCAAAGGGGTGAGACAGCCTTGTCTCCCTTGAAGGGGTCCTCATCTATGTACGGCGTTGCATGCACGGACAGCTGTGACAGCGCTTCGACCCCGTGAGATCCATTCAAAAATCTTTTCCGCAAAAACACAAGGCCCCTGCAGAAGCCCCGTCCACACTGCCTTCCGATTGATTCTACTGCGCACTAGGCCCTCACTTGCATGCGCTGCAGTAACACCCCCATCGTTAAGGGGGGATCTAACAGCTGGCGCTGTAGTTGCCCAGGCAGCAGTCCTCCCCACGCGTCGGCAGCATCGAGGAACTCCGAGGCCTCTTGTTGCGCTGGAGGCTGCTGCTGTGACTGCTGCTGCTGCTTGGCAGCCGCTGCACGCCGAGAGTTGCATACTGCAATCAGCAACAAAGTCGGTGCGTCCTCGACAGAGGCAGCCAGAGCGGCTGTCAGCGGGGTGGAAGACACTGCGCAAGCGGAAAAAACGCACCAACAATTCAACGTCATCCTGAGTGCAACCGCGATTCCTCTAAGCGCCTCCAGGTACTGCCGCCTCCCTTGCGTCTTTTTAATGCCTCGCATGCATTGCCTAGGATCGTTGATTCGGCCTTTCCCCCTCTCCCCGCATTCCACCCTTCTTGCTTCCACTCTTGATAAGGACGCCTCCGCACACACAGCCCCCTCCCCCCCAATCCGCCCCCTCCTTTGCCTCACAGGAGGCCCCCTCCCGCTCCCCCGCTTTGCTCTCACTCACTTGCAACCTTAGGGCAGCCACCACTCTTTAAAAAGGCAGCAGTGTCCTCCACAATTCGCGCTCTGCAAAGCACTCGCGCCTGCGCATCCTGCTGCAGCAGCAGCACACGCTGCAGAGCCTTCTGCTGCGCTGGCTTCAACACCTGCCCTACAGCTGCTATTGCTGCCACACCAGTCGATGGAAAGGCCTCGACCTGTCGAGCAGTCACAAGCCGCAGCAAGGACGGGGACGGTCGGAGCAGCGCGCAGAAGCGGATTACCGCCTCGCAAGCACGAAAGGCAGCGCAGAGGCACTCCTGAAGCAGCCGCAACAAGAAAAAGACAGACAAGGATACACCCAAGTCGCTCAGGCCTTGATGCTCTCAAAGGCACACACGGTCTCCCTCTGTCAGAGTAGCCGCCTTGACATTCCGAGCATCTAACGAGCTCTCTGAGTCGCCGTTATTTCCAGCTACCAAAAGCATCTCCGATCGCCCCTTCCCTGCCTTCCTCAAGCAAAGCCAAGGCCTACTAGCTGCAGCCTCTCTTTGCGGCTGTCGAGGTGCTTCCCCTTCATGGCCTCCTGCGTCTGCTGCTGCAGCAAAGGGAAGGCTGGGAGTGCTGCTGCTGCTGCTGCTGCTGCGAGCTGGCGCTGCAGCACTGCCACCAGGCCGTCGCACGCAGCGCAGCAGACTGCGGCAGCACGCAGCTCTAGGCTGTCTGCAGCAGTACACCATGTATGAACACACACCACAGCAGCAGCAGCTAACAAGCAGCGCGGCTGCATAACACGTCGGCGGCAGCCACCAACCACGACACTTTTGCCGTATAGCGCTAGTGACTCTAAAAGCTTTCCTTCTACGACAGGACGAGCAGCACCAAAAAAACGTAATTACCGGAGCCATCTTCTCGCACGGCCTTTACACCCAAGGGACAGTCCTCCGAGGGTTGCAGCAAAAGCCGAACAAAGGCATCTGCGTCTGTGCACTCTCCGAGACTGTTTTTGTTGCTGCCCGCGATGCGGGGTAGCAACAGCGCCATGGAGGCATCTAAAAGGCAGCTGAGTGCCTGTCGCCAAGCGTAGCATTCCTCTATCTCCGCAAGATCCCCCCGTGGCTCGTCGTCATGCGCATGCGGGAACTCCTGCTGAGACTGCTGCGTGTGCTCAGACAGCAGGCCTGCTGCTCTGTGCAGACAGTCCACCAAGGAAAGAGTCCCTTCGGGTTGCTGCAGCACTGCAGCAACAAGCGAGCCGAAAGGCAGCAGAAGCAGCGCTTCCCAATTGCTGTCGGTGCTGCTGCATCGCTCTTCGCGCATTTGCTGCAGCCTGAGCAGCAGTGCGCATCGCCACAGCAGGCGCGTGGAAAGCTGCTGCTTGGTGGTGTCGGTACAGCACAGAGTTCGGTTGCTGCTGTGCAGGGCCTCCATTTTCCTGCTGCCGCTATCGCCGCAGCCCTTGCTGCTGCTGCCTCTCGCCCTCTTCTGTTGCTGCTGCTGCGTCGCGAGCAGCAGCAGCTCCTGCTCCTTCTCCTTCAGCTGGGCGCTGCGCTGCGTGCATGCGCGCAGCGGCGGCAACACTGCATGCAGCTGCAGCCGGAGCTCCTCCACGTGGACGACCACGTCCTGCCTGCAGCAGCAGAAGCCTTGTTCGCAGCGCACACCACACGGCTCTTGTGCAGCGCAGACACACACAAACACACCGGCAGGAGCAGCAGCAGGATCTCAAGAATCGGCAAAAAGCCGCTGCAAGAACCAGCGCAAGGGTCCCCAACCGAGAGGGGAGCAACCAGCAGTTTCCGCGCAGAAAGATCTCGAGACTCACCGCAACTCGGCAGGCATCGACTGGAGGATTCGCTGCTGCTGCAAGAACTGAAGGATCAAGGTCATGACAGCGCGTCGGCCCTTCAGAGCAGCAGCAATGCTGCAGAGGCAGCAGCACGTGCAACAGCTGGTGCATCCCGAGGCTTCTAGCTGAAGTTTGGCCTCATGCTGCAATAGCTGCTGTACCAGCCGCGGCTGCCCCCCCAACTGCAGAAGGCCGCAATCTCGAAGGCTTCTGTCTCGCGTCTCGGCAAAGCGATCAAACTCCAATGCTGCAGCTTGGTGCTTGTTCACTTTGCTGTCGTCGCTGCTGCAATAAGCGGTGCAAATGTGGAGGCGTGCGGCTTCGGTGAGCAGTTGGTGTGCCGCTGCCGAGATAAGGTAAGCGCTCCAGGCGCTGAAGAGCCACGCAGGAAGAAGCCTTGAGCCCCCGTCATGTCGAGCAGACTGCACTGGGATGAGAAAAAGCAACGCTCGGGAATCTCAAACAGGCGGAACGCCTGCTTTTGAATCGCTAAAGACAGCCAAAGGGGTGCAGGGGGAGACCAGCAGCTGGAAGCACACGGAGCGACCTCACCTGCGCTGGAGCTTCCGCACTTGCTGCATCTGGCTAAGCACTTTGTGGGGCCGTTCCTCCACAAAGTGCTGCAACGCGGTCTCGAGCAGTCGGTACACCTCCGCCAGCTCAACGGAAGCGCCCTTCGGCGCTGCTGCTGCTGCTGCTGCTGCAGCGGAGCAGCTGGGAAGGCGCTGAAAACATGGAAGCAAAGAAAAACCTGTAGGATACTGCATGCAGCGATGGAGTGACAGCCCGCAACGGCAGCCGTCGGGGATCCTGCTAGGACAGTTGCAGGCGCTGCTGCTGCCGACATCGAGGCTACGAGCCATCGTGTCGTCGCTCGATGCTGCAGCACTTTCCGCTGCCGCTTCTTCAGCATTTTGCGGTGGCATTGTTGCCCAACGTGCACCTGGCCTTGCGTCTGCTGCGCCAGCGGAGGCTGCCCCTTCAGCCGTTGTAACACGCAAGTCTGGCGCGAGTGATCCCTCGAAAAAAGCAGGCATCAGCTCCTCTGGACGCAGCGGTTCTGAGGGGTCACCCGCCGCTGCAGCCTCCATTACATGCCCTTTGATCTGCCGAAAACAACAGATCTCCCCCTGGAGTAAATGTAGCCGCGCCAGCAGCTAAGGCTGCTCTTTCTGGAGGAGCGGCCTTAGCTGCTGGTGCTCCTTCTGAATAAGTCAGTGCAAGGGGTACAGACGCGAGAACGCCTTTGCCTGGGAGCAGTCGGCGGTAAGGGCATGGGGTCTAGGCCCTCGCACCAATTGCTCCGTGGTTCTGACCGGATGTCTTGAATTTCTGCAGAGTTAATTCGAAGACAGCCGAAGGAAATCAGGGATTCCAGCTAAACACATCGCCATACGTGCGCGGAATCCTGCATGCATGCAGCCCCAACACTGCCTCGATCAACAACATAGCTCCGGCTGTATACGCAACACAGACGCGCTAATACTGTTAGGGTTTGGCAGAACCACTAGTGGAAGGAGCGGACTTTGTTTTTCGGCAGGTGTGGTATAACTCTGCTGGCTGCCTCAGGTCATTGCGTGTAAGCTGCCGCTTACATGCACCTCAACCTCAAATGCAGCTACACACAAAAATATCAAAATTAAAAGCTTTCTTCCATCGGGAACCATCTTTGTAGGCTTCTCTCTAGAAGCTAACTTTTCTTGGATAGAGAACTCCCAAGGACTCTATCGGTCCAGCCAGCAACTACTTGTTCGTCGGTTTTCCGTGCTGTAACTATTCGCGCGTTCGCTCACGACAGAAGGGTACGCCCGCCGTATATACTCCCCACGTGCAGCTCTATAAATATATCAGAACTCTTCGAGGGGCGTAAGGCGCAAGCTGCATCTCCACTGCGCACCACAGGCAGTCGTTGCTAGGCAAATTTTGGGTTTAGGCATTAACTTTGAAGCCCCTTTTGGCGGGGTTACTTGGCAGGATTCAGAAGCGTCTGCCAGAGCAATCTTTTTAATAGCGGCAATTGGATGTGGTAGCAAAATGCCTCCAAGAAATTTAGGCCGTTGTTTATTGTCGAAGTGCAATGGAAGCTCACAACTCATGCAGCATCTAGACTTCCCGAAGATACGAAATAAAAACAAGAGCAGCTTGACACCCAGTTCGAGCCGACACCTGCAGTTCGGGCCCGCACTTTTGTGCGGCTGCTGCGTCTGCACTCTGGCATTGACGGGTGCGCATGTAGCGAACTTTTATAAAGGGTCTCCACAAAGACACATGTTTAGCCCCCAAACCAACACAAAACAAAATTATGGAGTGTCTTTCCATGGGAGCTCTCTCTCCCCGCTTCTTTTTGCTGCCCTTATCCCTTGGGGTTCCGGCATAAGAAGGCAGGGAGAGTCTGCTAGACGGCACGTGCGCTGCCAGACCGTCACTACAACCGTCCGAACGTTCGCACCCAGGTGCGTATACACCGACCACACAGGCGCACGATATTGTCCCTTATCGTGTTGAGATAACTGTGGCATGGAGCGAACAAGATACCTGAACAGCTTACCTCAGCGTCTACTGATTTTTGGTGAAATACAATTAGTGTAGTAGAGTGCGATAAGACGCAGCTCAGCTTGCTACAGCATACGCCGCATTTAGTGTTTCTGCCTAAGGAAGAAAACTGGGGACGGAGGGCTCATCCCCACGCCAAGGCGCTTATTGAAAACCGCTTGCCCAAAGGGCAGCGGCTGCCCTTTGCCAGGAGGCCCCTCTAGGGGCCCTCCTGCAATGGCGTACCGAGGCATTCATTCATCACTTTCGTGGAGACCCCGCCGACAGCAACCCCTGAAGTTTGTTTCAACCCCTTGCAATCGCCCCCAGAAGGCCATAAAAGCGGCGAGCCGAGAGGAATCCTCATGTATCGTGTTGAATGCACCAATGCGACTATACACCATCGGAAGCGTGCACCCGTATTATATCCAAGGGCTCTGCTGTGTATGCAACCCTGCGGTGCTGGCTGCCTCCGCTAGCTGAATGAAGAGACTTTGGACATGATATGCGTTAGGAACGCAGGTGCGGGCCCTGGAAAGGTTGAGGCCCACGCTGAGATGCACAAGGTCAGAGACACTGAAACAAACGCCTGGGAGCCGAAAAGACTGATGGGCGTATTCGATGCACTGCATCTGCCTAGGGTGCTTCCGGAGAGAGGAGCTGTTAGAAAATCGTTGGGCCTCTCAGATGTAAACTCTTATAATAATACTAATTGTGCAAGTTTCCATACACATATATATATGCAGATATATATATATCTATGTATGTACAACACGGGCACTCATCGATGAATGGTGTGTACATACACCTTAGAGGTAACTTGGGCACATTGCATGCAAACGATCCGAACTTTCTTAGGGCATGCGATGATGTCTGGAGTAAATATGCAGCGCACTTGCATCTCGCGTCAAGCGAAACTACTGCACGTCTCATAGAAGGCACGAAGACATAAGGGACGTAGAAGAGGGCATTGCTGCATGCATTCGGATGAATCCCCATCCCAATACGGATGCGTCTATTCAAATCCACACGCGTGTAGACAAAACTAGTCCCATTGCATGCATGCATGCACGCATACTTGCCCCCTACGCGTCAGACAGGTACCTTATAGAGAAACACGTTCTTCCGGTCCAACTCCAGTCGCTCTTGCGGCTTGAAGAGCTCGGGTTGCTGTTGCTGCTGATGTTGCTGTTGTTGCTGGGTGTGCGGTTGAAAGCTGGACGAGACTGCGAAAGACGGTGCTGCGGGCCAGCGGCGTTGTCTGTCCATACAGCAGCGGCATATTGTAGCACCCATAGCATTCAACACCCTGCAGGAGCCTAAAGGGAGGACAGCTGTGCATGGCGTATGCATTGGGACTGCAGCAACACCAACGTTCTCGAGAAAAAAGCCACGCCCACACACGCTTGACCTCCACAAGCTCCCACACACACAAACGCACACACACTAATACACAAAAACACACATACACATACAAATACAAATACACAAAAAAAACACACACACACACACATACAAATACAAATACAAATACACACACACATACAAATACAAATACACAAACACATACATACATACATACATATACAAATACACAAACACACACACATACATACAAATACACAAACACATACATACATACATATACAAATACACAAACACATACATACACACATGCAAATACACAAACACATACATGCACACATACATATGCACACATACATACATACATACACGTCCTATTATCGCAGCAGCTCTGTATGCGTGAGAGCTTCCCCATTAGAACCCTCACCTCGAACCCCACCATGCACAGCTAGACAAAAAAGCATCCCCTTCACAAGGGGAACGCATGCAGGCGAGGACCCCGCAAATCAAAGCTTTGCATACATTTTCTGGAGGGATTAAGGTCTACTTGGCCTGAATTATTCTTGAGGGGCGTGACAGCAGGAGCGGCCAAAGCAGCTCCTTCTGGTGCCAGCTGAAGAAGCCTCGAGTTCGTCTGCGTCAATCCCGCAATGTTTCCTTCCTTTCTAGTCTGTCTCGCATCCTCTTCCTCTGTGTCCACCTCGCCTTCCTCTGGCGCCCCCGAAAAAGAAGCAGAGACACCCGGCTCGACACGCGCAGGCAGGGTGTCTTGTAAGTCTGCGGAGTCCGATAGCGTGTCTACTTCATCATCGAAAAGCTCGTAAAGGTCTTCCTCCCTCCAAGCAAAGCTACCCACACATAAGTAGAAGCCGACAGAGCGCAGGAACGCGGAACCGAACTCCTTCTCCACTACACGCAGCTGCATGCAGGCCACATAGACACACACGATAGCGCACAGCAAAGCGACATGTCTGGCGGGCAAGTAAGCAAGCAACACTACTAGGGAGAGAACAGTGCGGAGGAGGCCTTCCCCCCTGCTGCCACCAGCGTGTGTGTGTGTGTGTGTGTATGTGTGTGTGTGCGCCTTCTAGCGACGCAAAATGCATGCTTCAAATACACCGAGAAGCAGCCGAGACAGGAGGCCTTTAAGAAGGTCACAGCCCTCTTTGCCGCCGTCGGCAGCGTGTCTCTTGCGCTTCCCGTCCACGGGCAGAAGGCAGTGGAACGCATGTGCAAAGACAAGCTTTGGGAGCTTGAAATTCGCAGCCTCGGTTTATTTGAAACGGGGGAAAAGAGAGGCAGCAGTACGCTGATTTTCTTAAGGTCGCATACACAACGTTAGGAGGTTCTTGCACTAAGGGGATCCCATCACTTCCTACATCCTGCTTCGAGTTCGGTGTTAGGACAGCAAGCAGAGAGAACTGTGAAGGCAGGCGGGTGTGGCGGGGGCAATTGCGGCGGGAAATAGCGCAGACTGAAAGCGACGCAAGGCCCTTGAAGCACCGTACGAGGGAAAAGCAGCGGCAGAGAATACGCAGGAAAAAGGGCAGGAGCAGCAGAAAAGCAGCTAGAACATATAAGCAACCAACCAGAAGCTGCTTCCTGCTGCAGGCCACATCCCGCACTTCCACTGAACGAGGCCCCAAGACAACTTCTACGCGGCAGTTGCAGGGATGCTGCTGCGACTGCGACTGCTGGGTGTTGGAGCTGAGAGTATTGTCTTCGTGTAGCGCGCCACTGCTGCTGCGGTTGCTGCCGTGCGCGCTGACATTTTGGGGGGGAGGAGGGGGGTTGTTGTTGCTGGTGAAACTGCTGCTGCTGCTGCTGTCGAAGGTGCCAGTGTCGCCGTGCGTCTCGTGTTGCGCTTCTTCCTGTTGCTGCTGTTGCTGCTGCTGTTGCTGCTGTTGCTGCTGCTGCTGCTGCTGTTCCTCGTGATGCCTGTGGATGGAGGCTCTGAGATAGGCCAGGAGGTCTGTGGCTTGCTGCCTGCCAAAGGCCTGTTGCAGTTCATCCCAGTGCCAATTGAGGGTTCCCACTGTAGACTCCACGAACGATCCGGGAGTTCTCTCCTGCAAAGATCAGCGAGAGCGTCCTGAAGACTCAGCCTTGAATGCACCGTGTAAAGAATTCCAGCCTACCTACTCCCTGCTCGCCCTGGCAGGCTCTGAAAATGGACCGCGAGCAGCGTATAACAAGCACACCTGAGGTCCTCTTCATACATGCAACGGAAACAGCCGCCATCTAAAGGCCCCCCCCACCAGCCTGCATGCTAAACCCCAGATCCTAGGCCTTACTTGGTAGTAATCCATGACAGTGCGAGTACTCGGCATCCAGTCATCCAGGCCCTGCAGCGTGGACTCCTCTAAAAGAGTAATCCATTCGCCGCCTCGCGTGCTGCAAAGACACACATTCGGCGCCGGTGTTGGCTGTGCGATCCAAAATACCTCAAAGCGTTTCTCCCCCAAGCTCTGTGGAGATGCACTTTGCACTCAAGATACATACACATACATGTATGCGCTCATTGAAATATTGGCTTTTAGGGATCCCGATAGGGGCTATGTATATGGATCCATGCTTTTTTGTGTGCGTCGAGCATGGTCGTATATATATGTATATATACATATATATATATATGTATGTATATATACATATATATATATATATATGTATGTATATGTATGCGGCTCTCGCGGAGAGGCCCTGATGGATGGGAGTGTTTTTGCCTTTTATCCGTGTGCGTGTCTCCTTGCTGCAAGCTGACCGGTATTTGGCCCCCTTTTCTACAGCGACGCAGACGGGAATATCTGCGAAAAGCTGCTCAACTGCCGTCCGTGGATGCTCCGTAAGCACCACCACTGCGGTTTGAGGAAGGCCAGCAAGGGCAGTAAGGGCAGCAGCGACGGAAGGAGGCAGGGGATCGGGGGTACGCTCGGGGAGTGGGAGGCTTGTGCGACTGCGAACGGGCAAGAGGCCTCCCCAAATGCTGACAACTACCAGGCGAGGACGACGGCATCTCAAAAAGGCAGGCAGCAGCGATGTGGGTTGGAGCAGAGGAGGCACTGACGCGCGTACCTGAGGGATGCAGTGGCAGCAACGCATGAAACAGACGGCGAAGACATGCGCGTATTTCGAAAAAAACCGACAAACTACACAGGGCCCACCAGAGCACCCTTCCACGGGCAGAGCAGATATGCATGCATGAATGCACAGGCAAAGGAAGGATGTATGTACAACGTTCCGCCTTCGGGGACCTCACCTTCCCCCCTCCCTCCTTTTCTCCCCCCTCCTCCCTTCTCCCCCCGCTTCCCTCTGCCCTCATTCTCTGTCATGAATGGCGCTGCGTGCTCTTGTCCAAGCACTGCACAGATACAAGAGCTCTCGATAAAATGAAGTAGCTGGCAGGAGGGAGGCAACACGCAGACTGGGCCCTTCACGCATGCCTCTGAGCACTGGCAAGAATAGAGAGGCACACGATACGCAAGAGAGAGAGAGCGCGAGAAGACCTCTACAACACACAAGCCGGACAGAAAATGAAAAAAGATCTCGCCACATTCAGCCTTTCTTTTTCAAACGGACTCCCTCGGATTCATCTGAGGCTTCTTTGAGGGCAGTGATGAATTTCTGAGCCCAAACTGTGCTGGTGTTGGAGATCACAACCTGGATCAGCTTCCTGCACAGAGAGACAGGCAGGGAAAAAAAGCCTTCAAAAGCCTTAGAAAACAGCGGTAAAGGGTTGGCAATATGTTTGTCACTTTCTTTCGACCCTCCTCCTCTGCTTTAGCGTCTTCTCCATCTTCGCTCAAAGAGGCTGGCTGAGCTGCTAGCTCTGCAATGCTCCCACGCTAGGAGAAGAGATGCATGCAGCACAGAGCTACGAAGATACAGAAGGCGCACTCAAACCAGCGGCGGCAATTAGTTGCAAGACGCGTTAAGAGGCCAGACCCCGCCACCCCCTACAGCCAGGCCTTGCACTAAATTATCTCCTCATGCGCATAATGGGTGACAAAAATCGGATTTTGAAGGCAGTTTTAGACTCCCTCTTGGAGCCAACCCTTCCCTGAGAGGTGCCCCAGGCCCGTTTGAAAGTCTATATAATATATTTTACATATATATTATGCATATATTACATATATATCATATATATATGTGTGTGCATGCACATAGGATGTTAGTGGGGGCCCCGTGAATGCTTTTATCACCTGTGTCGCTCCTCTCTCTCTGCCCTGGGCATAGTAAGGGCCGAATACAGCGCTTGAGCACTCTGCTGCTCGTTCCATGGATTGATGATGAGAGATCCGTCTTGGAGAAACTCCGCGGCTCCAGCAAACTCCGAAAGAATCAAAACTCCAGGTCCCCTGTTCATGATGATCTCATCCTTCGACTGCCTCCTCTGCAGAAGCGACAGTCGCCGGTTGAGGTGCGAGAAGGGCTTGTATCTGATTGCCTCCCCTTTGAATGCCAAAAGTGGGGTGTCTGGGTCGTTAGGGAGGCCTTCTGCCTCTTCGAGTTCATAGAGCAACGGCGGCTCCTCAGGAAGCTCGAGAGAGAGGCCCCCAGGCATCCGCTGCATCAGTTCAAACTGCTCTGCCTGCTCCTCTGCAACGCAAGCCTTCGCCTGCTGCGAAGCCACGAATTCTAAGGCTACGAGGTTCATGCCGTCCCTCAGCGAAGTGATCAGCAGGCAGTCCGCCACCAAATATAAGGCGCACAAATCCACGGGACTAACGGAGCGATCTAACGACTGAAGAGGCACGCGCGAAAGACTCCCCCTCGATCCGTTGATGCGCCCCACCAGCTCGTGAACCTGCATGCGCTCGAAAGAAAAACAAACTCCGAAACGCCTAGACGCCACGCTGCACAGAGATAGCGCTTGCCGCCTAGGGCCAAAAAGGCCGTAAAAGACTGGCTGCATGCCCTCAGAACGTCAGCCAAAGCCCCATTCGGATGCAGCAGCAGTACTGCGAGCCGTGGGATCGCTTCCTGCCTTCAAGCACAGAGGCGGAGAGGCAGGCGCATCGCAGGGTTTAAAGGCGATGCTGCGCATTTCTTGTTCAGCTGCTCACTTTGGTCTTGAGCTTCTGGTATTCGTGCACGCCCGTTCGTGTGGGGACTGCGACTTGCAGCAACAAGACGGAATCTCTCATCTCTGGGTGCTGTTGCAGGAAGCTGTCGAAGGCGTTCAGCTTATGCGGTAGACCCTTCATGTAGTCCAAGCGATCTACACCGAGTACCACCTGCACGTTATCGCAGCGACAAGGCACCCGCCCCCCGAACACAACGCAAAAGCCAGCATTCCGATCTGCCTGCAAAGGTCCGTCGACCTCGTCGCAAGTATCTACCCCACACGCCGCTGGCAGGGAAGGGCGATGCGCTACTATGTCTAGCAGGCTTGAGGATGAGGTGGGCAGCAGCAGTGCAGGCAGGCAGGCAGGCAGCTGCTCCTGCTGCGCACGCTAAGCCTGCTAGCTAGCAGCGAAGGCGTGCCTTCCGTTGCAACGTTCGCGGCAACGTGGTCAACCGGAGCTTGTGCAATGTGTGCATGCATGACAAGAAGTGCCCTCTGCGAAAATCTCGGAAGGAGATCTCCTAGAAAGCGTTTCCTGCATGTATGTAAGCAGCAGTTACTTGTCTGTTTCCCATTTCTCTGCGCAGCTCCGCCGCTGCTTTTTGGACTTGAGGCGAAGAGGCCTGAGCAATGAAGTTGTCGCTGTCAATGCCGATGGGGATAGCAGCACACCGCGCATACACCCCTCCTACAGGAGCCGCGAGAACTCCCCGGTCGGTGACTTCCAGCCCCAAAGTTTGGACACACGCAGAAAAAAAATGGCGCATGTACGAGTCTACGTGGAAGCCTAGGAGATTCGCGCTCAGCAAGCCCGTCAGGAGCTCTGCTCGATAAGGAAGCAGACGGAAGAGCTCGCTGGACGGGAAAGGCGTGTGCAAAAACCAGCCGATTCGCAACTCCGCTTCGTCTTCTCGACATCGCCCTCGCAACAACTTAGGCAACAACATCAGGTGATAGTCGTGCACCCATACCATATCTCCAGGCCGCATGACCTGTGCAAACGCATGCACATTCAAAGCCTTGCATGCTTCTTCTCCCCCTAACAAGTCATTAAGAGGAAAGACAGACACACACATACACGCATACACGCATACATGCATACATGCACAGACACACAGATGCGCATACATTCAAAGCCTTGCATGCTTCTTCTCCCCCTAACAAGTCATTAAGAGGAAAGACACATACACACACATACACACATACACACGTACATGCACAGACACACAGATGCGCAAACATTCAAAGGCTTGCATGCTTCTTCTCCCCCTAACAAGTCATTAAGAGGAAAGAAACATACACACACATACACACATACACACGTACATGCACAGACACACAGATGCGCAAACATTCAAAGCCTTGCATGCTTCCCCTCCCCCTAACAAGTCATTAAGAGGAAAGACAGACACACACATACACGCATACACGCATACATGCACAGACACACAGATGCGCAAACATTCAAAGCCTTGCATGCTTCCCCTCCCCTACCAAGTCATTAAGAGGAAGGACACACACACACACATACACACATACACACGTACATGCACAGACACACAGATGCGGAAACATTCAAAGCCTTGCATGCTTCTTCTCCCCCTAACAAGTCATTAAGAGGAAAGACACATACACACACATACACACATACACACGTACATGCACAGACACACAGATGCGCAAACATTCAAAGCCTTGCGTGCTTCCCCTCCCCCTAACAAGTCATTAAGAGGAAAGACACACATACACACATACACGCATACACACGTACATGCACAGACACACAGATGCGCATACATTCAAAGCCTTGCATGCTTCCCCTCCCCCTAACAAGTCATTAAGAGGAAAGAAACATACACACACATACACACATACACACGTACATGCACAGACACACAAATGCGCATACATTCGAAGCCTTCTGACGGCGCAACACAGAATCCCCTCTCTCTCCCCCCGTCTCTCTCCTCTCTCCCCCCCTCTCTCTCCGCTCTCCCCCCCTCTCTCTCCGCTCTCCTCTCTGCCCTCTCTGCCTTCTCCCTTCAGTTGTAAGCTGGCCCCTAAGTGCGTGGCTGGCGAGTCTGCTGACCTCACAGACAGTTTCGCAGAAAAGTTCGTTCGCGTGAACATACGCCCTCCACTGGAGCAGACTTTGTTCCTCCCCCGAGTCGAGATCTAGGGGGGGCGGCAGGTAATGCAGCAAAGGCCACAGGACGTTGTTGCAGAATCCGTTGTAGTATGCGTCGATGGTTTGCTGGTCTAAGAAAACTGGAGCGCATCCGTGTCTCCTGTACTCAGCAATCAGACGAGGCCGTAAAACGGGGGGAGCCTCAGAGCCTGGCCAGCCAACCCAAAGGCAATCCAAGCCTTTGATGCCTTGCAATCCGGAGACAAGGCCTCCCCCGCTTTTGGTGTACTTGAATGATCCGTCTCCTTGCAGCTCCACGCTGAGCGGCAAGCGATTCGCCACGATGATCAGACGGCCAATGCTCCCCGAGCCGCAGCTGCCGCTGCTGCCCACTGCGCCGTTCTCTGAGGCGCCGTGGATCTTGCTTTCTCCTTCGCTCCCCTCGCTGCCGCCAGACTCCACGCTTCCACACACGCTGGCGCTGCTGCCGGTGCTCGAACTGCGGCACTGCTCGTCTGTCAACTGCCTCCACTCAGGCCGTTCCTCCAGAGACAAGCTCGGATGCTTGCTGACGTTCCACGCAGCGCTGCTACTGCTGCTCCTGTTGTTGCTGCTGCTGCTACTGCTACTACTGTCCCCCCAGCACGAGCCAAAGGTGCTCGACCGGCCTTCGCTCTCCGCCACTTCGCTACTGGCAAACTGCAAGCCACCAGACAACCCCGTCTGGCGCGCAGCGCAAGCAGCGTTAGCCGCCGTCGCGTTCTCCGACACAGCAGAAATCCCACTTACAAGCGACAAGGCTCCTGCTCCTGCTGTCTCCACACCCAACCCTCCAGGCCCCTTACAGGCAACCCCTCCAGTGGCCTCCTTCTGTAAATACACGTCAAACGGCTCTTGAGAACCCTTCAGCCTCTCTCTGAGCCATCCGTCCGCCATCAGCTGCAGCTGCGATAGCTGCAGCTGCGATAGCTGCAGCTGCAACAGCTGCTCCTGCTGGGAGGCCTCATCAACGCTCGGCTGTTGCAGGTCGTCGGCTGGGCTGCCTATCTGCACGAACTGCTGCCGCTGCTGAAATGCATGCAAGCAGCCTTCCTCGGAGCGTGATAACAACGTGTCTAGAGCTGCTTGCTGCTGCACAAGAGACTCCCTCCCAGATTGCATCTGGCGCTGCTGCTCTTGCTGCGCGGCGGTGTGTGCCTGCTGCACAGCCACCTGCCGCTGCAGCTGCGTTGCTGCAGCAAGGCCTTGTTGCTGCTGCCACACAAGTTGTTGAGGCTGCATCTGAAGCTGCATCGGCGGCTGGAAGCCTTGCTGGTAGCCTGCAGTGTCCACTTGCTGCAGCAACTGCTGTCCGTGCAGCTCGAACTGCCGCTGCACGCGATCCTGCCGCATTTTTTGTCTCTCTTCTAGCTGCTGCTGCAGCAGCTGCTGCCCGTACGTCTGCCGTTGCTGAAGCTGCTGCTGAGGATCCTGAAGAACCTGCAGCTGCTGCAGCTGCACGACTGCTCCCTGATGCGGCTGCTGCACGTCTCGCTGTTGTTGCCAGCTCTGCTGACTCTTCTGCTGCTGCTGCTGATGCTGCTGCACCAAGAGCACTTGCTCTGGCTGCTGCTGCTGCTGAGGCTGCTGCACTAAGAGCACTTGCTCTGGCTGCTGCTGATGCTGCTGCTGATGCTGCTGCACCAAAAGCACTTGCTCTGGCTGCTGCTGATGCTGCTGATGCTGCTGCACCAAGAGCACTTGCTCTGGCTGCTGCTGCTGCTGATGCTGCTGCACCAAGAGCACTTGCTCTGGCTGCTGCTGCTGCTGCACCAAGAGCACTTGCTCTGGCTGCTGCTGATGCTGCTGCTGCTGCTGCACTAAGAGCACTTGCTCTGGCTGCTGATGCTGCTGCACCAAGAGCACTTGCTCTGGCTGCTGCTGATGCTGCTGCTGCTGCACTAAGAGCACTTGCTCTGGCTGCTGCTGATGCTGCTGCTGCTGCTGCACTAAGAGCACTTGCTCTGGCTGCTGCTGCTGGACTAGCAGATGCTGTTGAGGCTGCTGCATTAAGAGCACCGGCAGACTTGATAGCGAGGCATCAAGGTCCTGCTGCTGCTGCAGCATGCTCTGCTGCTGCTGGTGCTGCTGCTGCTGCTGCTGCTGCTGCCACAAGGCCATTTCTGGTAGTTGCGTATTGAGATCCTCAATGTGGAGGACTGCCGCAGCGTTTGATTCTGCGGCTGGAACTGTTGCGGCAATAGAAAAGGGCAGCTGACTGCCTGGCGTGCTTGTGTGGGGACGAAGGGGGGCTTCAAAGGCTTCCTGCTGCATGGACGCCGAAGGCACAGAAGCAATAAAGGGCTGCTCCTGTTGCTGCACTGCGGGTGTCACTGCAAGAGGCGGCTGGAGCTGCTGTTGCTGCACTGCGGGTGTCACTGCAAGAGGCGGCTGGAGCTGCTGCTGCTGCAAGCTCGACTGATCGTGTTCTAAGTGCTGCACTTGAGTCTGGACAGAAGGCTGGCTTGGCTGCTGCACGAGCTCCAATCCCAGTTGCTTCCACTGAGCGCCCTTACTCTGAGCAACAACAACTGCTGCTGCTGGCACTGCTCCTGCTGCTGGCACTGATCCCGCTGCTGGCACTGCTCCTGCTGCTGGCACTGATCCTGCTGCTGGCACTGCTGCTGCTGAAAACGCCAGAGAGGAGCTGGTAGTGCCATGATCTCCGAGAGGCTCTTGTTGCAGCTGCTTTTCTTTCTGCAGCTGAGGTTGCTCCTGAAGCAGCTGTCGAAGCTGCTGCAGCTGCTGCATTCGCTGCTGGTGCTGCTGCTGCTGCATTCGCTGCTGGAGGCTTGGCTTGGAGAAGCTCATAGTCTCGGCAGTGCCCACGCCGCTCCAAGAGGGCGTCGCTCCACGAGGAGGCCTTGCCGTAGACGCAGCTGCTGCTGCCGCTGCCGCTGGAGCTGTTTGCAGCATCATTCCACGGACGGAGTTGCTGAGAGCTTGATGCCCGTTACTCATGAGGGCTGTTGCAGTGTCTCCGCAGGCGCTGGTGTGGCTGTTGTCTGCTGCTCCCAAGACAGCTCCTTCCATGATCCCCGCTTCTGCCGACGCTAGCAATGCAGCACTGCCTAGGCCTGTAGGAATTTCCAGCGATCCTCGGCTGCCCAGTTCGCTAGGACCGCTGCTGCTGCTGCAGCTGCTGCTGAGGCTAGTCGCTTTGCTGATGAGCGCGTTTGTCACCTGATCAGGGAGCTCACAGCAAGGCACAGAGCTCGAGGAGCTTTCGAAAAGGCCTCCAGCCGTGGATTCCGGGAGGCTTCGTGTTTTGAGCGGCAGAGGCGCCCTTTGCCCGTCGAATTTCACACTTGTAGCTGATGCCAGAACGGTGTTAGGCCCTTGGTACATGGGCTGCTTCTCCAGCTGCCGCTGGACTGGTAAAGTGAGAGGCTTCTGTTGTTGCACTGCAAAGCCTTGAGAATACACCGTAGGCAGGCATGTTTCCGCGTGGAATGCGACCGCCTCCTCCTGCAAACGGTTCAGCCCCCCGGATTCCTGAGCGGCGTGTTGCAGAGGCAAGTGCGTCTGCTGTTGCGACGCTTGATGCTCGAGAGCCTCAAGGTCGACTTGGTGCTGCTGCACAGGCTGCAAAGGCTGCTGCACAGGCTGCAAAGGCTGCTGCACAGGCTGCAAAGGCTGCTGCACAGGCTGCAAAGGCTGCTGCTGCAAAAGGCCGCCCGGTTGGGGGGGGGATGCCTGCTGCGCACCAAGTGCTTGCAGCTGCAAGTGCTCCTCCAGAAGAGTCTTCTTCTGCTGCTGCTGCTGCTGAAGCGCCACCAACGCAGCTTCTTCCGAGGAAATCTGCTGTTGTGAAAGCTGCGGCTGCAGCTGCTGCTGCGCAGGGTGTGCCTGCATGTGCAGATCCGGAAATAACGGTTGCTGTTGTTGCTGCTGCTGGTGCTGGTGCAAAAGAGGAGAAACAACCATCCCTTCCCTCCACTCCTTGGCGTCGGAGGAGACACCTCTAGTTGGCTGCTGGCTAGCGCTGCTTTCGGGGGTTGGGTTGCTCTCACCGAGACGCAGGCTTTCAAAGCCTACTCCGCTGCTGCTCGTGCTGCTCTTGCTGCGCCAGCCAGCCGCAGGACCGTACGAGGTGCGTCTACATCTGGGAGGGGCAGAAGCAAACACATCCGTGCCTGCTTCGGCTACACCAGGAGCTTGCCGCTGCTGCTGCAGCCGCATGCGCGCATCTTGGTGCTGTATCAGCAGCAGTTGCTGCTGCCGCAGATGCTGCTGCCGCTGCTGCTCTTGTTCCTGCCTGTCCAGCAGCGCAGAGCGAACTCCTCCGCGTTGGTCTTGCTGTGGCGGCTGTTGCAGAGCCACTTGCCGAACTACAAAATCATCGGGATGCTGCTCTTGCAAAGGGGCTGCTACCTGCTGCAGCAGCTGCAGCGGCTGCTGCAAGTCTTGCTCGGTGGCATCCGTTGCAACCGTGCTTCCCGCTGCAGTATTTTGAAGGAGCTGCTGCTGCTGAAGCAGTTGCTGCTGCTGCAGGAGCTGCTGCTGTTGCTGCTGCTGCTGCTGCCGCAGCTGCTGCTGCTGCTGCTGCTGCTGTTGCAGCAAAAGCTGTTGCTGCTGCTGCTGCGCTGTCTCAGCACCTGCCCAGTTGACAGCCTGAAGGGACCGTAAAAGCCCCTCTTGGCGGAAGGGGGAAGCCTGCGCCAGCTGTGACGCCTCCTCCTGCTGCTGGAGTGCATACAGCTGAAGCTCTGCGGGCTTTAAGAAGGGCAGATCTCTGGGAGTTCCTGCAACATGCGGCTGTGAGACTTGCGACATCGGAAGGTCTTGCTGCTGCTGTTGCTGCTGCTGCTGCTGCTGCTGCTGCTTTTGGAACCCTGTTCCCCCTGCCCCTTGCCGCCAACTAGCTGAAAACCCCCCATCGACGATTTGCTCCATCGGGGTTGCCGCAAGCGATATTTAGCTGTGTCGTTTTGTAGTGAGTCAGTCAATGCATCCCCGACAGCCGCATTGGGGTGTCTCGTTTAGGCCCAAGTCAAAGCAGGAAACTTGCAGCCAGAGCAGCAGGGGCCGCAAGAGGGCAAAAAGGAGCAGTGCAGTACCAGCAGCAGCGGCGGCAGCAGGAACAGGTGCTGCTGAAAGCATGTGCATGTCGCGTTCGAAGGCGCGCCGAAAGCGTCAAACGCGTTGTGTGTGAAGGTCTTTCAGCCCCTGTAAGAGTCTTGAGGGGCCTGTAAGACTGTTGGTTGGGTGTCGAAATGGCTGCTGCTGCAAGGCCTCTGAATGTGGAGCAATGAGTCCACTGCCTCACGGTTCGAAGGAGAGAGTGAGCCTTGTTGGTGCGCGGCTTCCCGGCAGCTCACCCCGTGCTCAAAGAGCACCAGCCTTTACTCCACCCGCCAAGGGGCCACACTGCAAAGGGATCTCCTACGCAGCGCGCAAGTAGCCGGTGTGCCTTCTATGAAACGATCTTGCTCGGTCGGCTAAGGCGGTAAAAGACCTTGGGGCAATTGTAAATAGGCGCTGGGAGGGTGCCTGGAGCAGCAGCAGCAGCATGTACAACTGCCAGCAGCAGACGACTCTAAATCGATCACAGTCCAGTACAAAGAGTCCGACAGGCATAGTGCCTAAGTCCCACGGGGGGTAACTTCTATTTCCGGTGCTTCGCCCGCCCCTGCGCTGTAGTGACCCCGGTGACCTTCTCGCCGTAATGCTGCTAATACGGACCATTAGAAAGTTCGGAAGACATTCAAGTTGATTCAAGTAGGAAATGGGCCCAAGCGAAAAGCCAAGACACCGCCGAAAGCAGCGTTTTGGTCGTTGCTTACGAGCAGCCTCTCATGCCGCATGCGTGGCAGGGCCACTGGCTGACTTCGCTCGCCGTGCTCAACACTTCCTAAAAACAAAAAATGCCCACATATGGCGCTTTGCTCGCAAAAATGCCTTTTAATTAGGGTCATCAGGCGTTTAAAGTGGCGCACACCGCCAAGAATACGCCTCGCACCGCAACGGTACTTACCAAACAGACCACCGGCAACAAGCCCTCCGAGCACGCTTGATTCCAGATCTCCGCCCTCTCCCAGCCATTGTATGCTATTTCTCCGAGGGGATCTAATAAAGAGTGCGGGCTGCATGCCCCTCCAGGTACAGGACCAATGGCGAAGCCGTTCGCAGATAGGCCGCAAATAGCCCTAGTTAGGTGCACACGGTGTCAGGGGTTCTCAGTGGGAATACCAGGGCAGCCTTCTCTGGCTTTTTTAGCAGAAGCTCCTGGGACTGTCTGGAGTGGCAGAAACACTATCTGTTTAATGCGTGGGGCGGCCCAGCCGGGAGGAACGCAGCGATGGGCGGTATTTTCAAGAAAGGGGTAGATCTCTTTTTCACGCAAGCTTGACGGTTTCGTTACGGCTTGGATTTGTGTTTCAGCACGAGAAGAAGGCGTGGGTTGCATAAAGAGATAGGGAACTGATAGAGAGGGCGGGGCAGTGAAGAGCCCCTGTCCGAAGGACGCCTTCCGCTATGGGCATGGAAAATCGCATTCTACTAAGGGCATCTGCGCACGCAGCTAGATAGAATGCTTAGGCAAACGTAGTATATCCATCGTGTGGGTGCCCTTTCCATCTATTCCCTTGCAGACATCAATTACTTCCACCCTACGCAACAGAAAAGACAGCGGGTGTATTGCTGCATACACAGTGCATCGAGATGAACCTTCGACGAATAATGTAACTATAACTAACATCGCCTTTTGGGCGGAAATGTGGATTGTTAGGCAGAGGCCACAATTAATCTTGTGACCTAAACCACGGCATCACTGAGGACTGCTACGCGGTAGGTAAAATGCCCCATCTGTGTTATTCCCATAGGAAAACACTTAGCTCCAGACTCATCCATACAAATAGTAAAAAGTGATTGAGTGCTGTTCAGAAAAATTCCCTTCTTTTCGCTGCATCTGTTGCACCTCCCTATACACAAGAAGAAGAGGTAGCTAGGGTGCACGCAGCTGAATCTTCTAAACACTACGAACATTCACAAGTAGCTGCACAGCCTCTGATACGCATACACCACACACCCACACACATACACACACTGTTGCTACATCTTCTGCTGAGCGAGTAGCACGCTGCAATAAATAAGATCCAGGGACAGAAATGCCAGTGTCAATTCACTACCAGTTCTTTATTACGTGAAATGAATGTAGTTAAAAACATCTTTGCGCATCTTATTTGTTGTTGTAGGGATACATGTATTGCAGGCATTAGGAGACTTTATCACCCCATGACAGAGTCTCACTGTAAAATAAATCTGCAAGGCATTACCTGGAGGCCATTTCTCTCACGTTCAATTCGGCAACGCTAGTTGCTTTTTCAAACCAGAGTCTATACTGTTTTCTTTGGTGGACAGGCAGTCCAAACGCATTACTGTCTCCTTGCTACTGGGGATAAGTATATATACTCTGTTGGTGTGGCCCCAAGAAAAGCCCTCCAACTGGTTTTTCTGTTCCTAGATGTTGTTGATTGCAGTGTACTACTAGCTGGGTACAAGAAGGCGTAGTGTTATATGCGTACCAGCGGACAGGGTCAACAGGCACAAAGGAAAAAATAGGAGGTAAGTGCGACTTTGTGGGCTAATGGGGACGTCAGCATCACTCCACTGTTCACCTGTGTATATCCAAGCACGTGCTGTTTGTAAACAGAGCGGCCTGCATGCACATGGAGTTTCTATGACGTGAATACGAATGCCTGTACAGAAGGCTGTGAGTAAAACAATTGACCACTTCTGTGGTATGTCGTACTGTACAACAGACGCGGGGCGAAAGAAAGCACATCAAGAAGACGTAGCTCCATGGATTGTCGCAACAATAAAAGAATTTCCTCGACGTCTTGCCTTTTCCCCATCCCCTAGGGCTTTCCCCCAAGAGCTGCTCCTTGTTCGCTCAATACATGAATGCATATAACGAGCTGAGACAGAAGCGATAAGATTCGCGAAGAAGATGCATAAGTATGTGTTCGTATATCTTGAGCGGCCCCTGCAATTGAAACCCCTTGCATCTGCCAGTCCCCTAAACCAGCCCGATGGCCTAACTAAAGCATGTAACTGCCTCGAAATAACAAATAGTGCAGCGCCTGCTGCCCCCGCCGTTTCCTCGGTAAAGGCCACACGCGTAGATACGACAGCTTGTCGGAAGCCTGACGTTCAAACTACGGCAGGAGTTATCGTGGAGCCTTGGGAGCTCCGAGTTATTGAAGGCCTCCTCATCTTGCTTGCTACCCACGGCGACAATTTCGTACCAGCAAGAGCTATACGAGGAAATAGCCTCAGGCAAAACAAGTTCACGAAATGACTCAATGCAGCAGCAGACGCAGCAGCACCAAAGCAGTCGCAACAAAAGCAGCCAAGTGCTTCCAGAGGTGTTGAGCCTCCAGCACGCCAGGGGCGACCACGTGCTGTAGTTCCCGTAAGCACCACAGTCTTGCAGCAGCGACAGCCGCAGCCACCGCAGAAACTGCAGCAACATAAAAATGTATTTGAACTGCAGCTGGCTATTCCTACAAATCCCGCCCTTCGATTGAAACCTTTGCTGCTTTTGTAGGACGGCGGGGAGCCCGAGAAGCGATCCGCAGAGATCTGTTGAGTTGCTGCGGCACACAGGAGCAGGAGCGTCGGCACCAATAGGGCTATTCATTAGAAAGCACCGACAATCGCCGTCCTTGCACATGAGGAAGCGCACATAATGTGGTACTGCTCCCCCCGTCGCTCCTGTGGCTGCTCCTAGTCTGGCCCGAACAGTTGCTTGTACCGAAGAAGCTGTGCCAGAAGCAACAGCAACGAAACGCAGAAGTGTGTACCTACCTGAGAAACCTGTTGCTGCTTGCCTTCCTCCTCGTTGAATTCGACCTGAGATCTCGGCTGAATCTGCAAATCGACGAAGACGCAGTCAGCGCAGTCAGCAATTCATAGCAACAGTCTGGCTTATGCGTGCCCGCAAGACGCCATTACGGCGCAGCACCAGCAACGGCAGCAGCTGAAGCACCAGCTACACCGGAAAGGATGGCCAACAGGAGAAAAGCATCGACACAGTTGGTGTGTATTTATTTTCGAGGAAATTCCGCTTCTTCAACCTATGTCCAGGAAGTCAGAGAGCCTCCCATGCGCTTACAATAAAGTTGTGACCTCTATTTACAGGCACTCTGGCTGTGCGCCGCCTCTTCTCTGCCGTTTGCTCAGTCGCTCTTTCCGCTGAAAACAGGCATTTATAAGTAAAGCGACTGCGAGGTGCTGCTGCTGCCGACAGGAAACCCCCAGAGAGGCCCTGAAAAGGGGCCCCCAGAACAGGGAATACGAAAGACTATGGACTTATCGGATGAGGTCACACCATCCATGTCTTTTGCGCTTGCATGCGTATACGCCAAGAGAGAAACTAGACGCATGCATACACGGATATATATATATATATATATATACAAACCAAGGCTGCAGAGAGAGCTCAATACAAGGCACAGAGAAGGCGTTAGAGGGAAAGCAGGTCGGTCAGGTGCGAAGACACGCAGACGAATACCTTCTGCCTTTTCTGACAACTGCCGAGCCGCCTGGGCCGCCTGCATCACAGGCAATAACAAAAACGCGCAGTTAAATAAGGCACCCCACGCACAGACCCCGCTTCGTATACACGCCTACATGTACGCATATATATGAAAATATAGCTTATAGAGCACAGAAACAATCTTGTCAGCAGAAACAACCCCGTTGTTTCCGAACGATGTTCACACACACACACATCGATATACCGATTTCACGTACGACATGCGCTCAATAGACAGATTTTTAAAGCGGGAACGCAAAAGCCCCACAAACAGCCACAAGACAGCACAGTGCAGAGGGACTATGAGTGCCTTTCAGAAGAGCCGCGTCGAGCCGGCTGAGGCGGCAGTAGCAAGCAGCGGTAGCAGGTAGAACACGAGGCAATGGGGGCTAGGCGAGGCTAGTGGATACAAGGACACTTCGCAAAAGCGCACTTAATGGAGCCTCGGGTAAGGCCCTCGTCGTGTCAAAGAAGACGCCCAAGAAAATCCCCCACAGTAAAGCCGCATTCTCCCCCCCTCCGCAATGAGAGTATGTCTTTCTGGGGTGCTTGTTGCCCACCTTTACGAGCTTCTGCTGCAAATCCGAGTCGTTCGCCTCGAAGGCCCTCTCCCGCTCAAACAAGAGCTGCCGATGGCTGTGTATGACAGAGGCAACAGCAAAGAGGCGCAAGAAGCAAAAAAAGAGAAATAGCAGTGCGTTCAAGGGCAGGAGGGAGGCCAGCAGCAGGAAGAAGGCTACAGCTGCTTGCACACCTCGAGCCAAGCCCTAAGACCGGTCGCATCCATTTCTGGATAAGGCCCCTAATAAGTTGTCGGTTGGATTCCGTCTCATCTGTAGCACAGCCAACGCCCATACACACATATACATGTATACACATACACACGCATATACACACATGGACACACATATACATATATACACATACACACGCATATACACACATAGACACGCATATACACATATACACACATAGACACGCATAGACACATATATACATATATAGACACATATAGACAGATATACACATATATGGACACATATAGACACATATACATATATACACACGTACACACGCATATACACACCTATAGACACCTATAGACACCTATATACACGTATACACACATATACACATATATAGACACATATACATAAAGAGCTACATGCACCCGCCGCAAAGCCTTTTTTGGAAGACGTCTGCAGATGTTGAGAAGGCTGGGAGGCCTGCTCCTTTGCACAAGGCGTGAGCGCTTGAGGAAGGAGGCAACCGTGTGGATCTGCCTGACCATCGTGCTGCCACAAAAGGACCAGTACTTTGCCAAGATCGTTGCTTGCAAGATCCTGAGCTGTGATTGGCAAGTGCCCCAAGACTTCTAGCAGACGCCTCCGCAGGGAGAAGTTGGGGAGTGTGTCATCCCTGAAGGGAGCCAGCCAGCCTGCGAGCACCTGTAAAAGGCGAGCAAACACGAAGGCTCCAACTTATGAATGGACGAATTGAGCGGCGCACTGGCGAGCTTCGCAGAAAGGCATTTATGGCATCGAGGCAAGCGAGCCGGAACAAAAGGACACGTGTTCCCCACATCACAGGTGCAGACGCAGACACACACATGTGTAGGGGCGGAGGTGATGATGACACGCGATATGCCTAGGAAGAGATGCGAAGTCAGAGGGTAGAAGAGCAGGTGCGCTGTGAAAGCTCTGAAGAGGCCTCTCTCACCCCCCTCCCGCCACAGAAAACACAGGTGTGCACGCGGAAAAGCAGGAGACAAAGGGGCACCCCAGGCGAGCCTCGTGGAGAACTCCTGGGATGTGAAGGGCCATGAGAAGCCGCAGCAGCAAGCCAGCTTGCGCAGAGGGCACTGCTCTGGTGGTATGGGGGAAGGAAAAGGCAGGGGTAACCGCACGGGAGCAGTGTTAAGAACACGAAGGGCAAGACCGCGCTCACCTGACAACATCCTTCGGAAACGAACCAGTGCCTCCACTTTGGCTGAGTACAGGAAGCCTCACAAACAGCAGCAGCAGCAGCAGCATCATCGGCTACTGCTGCATCTGTTGCTAGGGGCATAGGCCTTGGGGTTGGCAGCCGCTGCTGCCTGCTCCCCCTCCGTCCAACTACACCCCAGTGCAAGTTCGAGCAAACCCTACCCTTGCCTCTTCTCCCCTCGTGCATGCAGAAGTGACCCCCTCTACCCATGTGGCAGCCGCAGAGCGGCCTTCCCCAGAACGCTCTAGCACGCTTCAGCGATTTTACCTTGACGAGCTCTGTGCACACCGAGTCCAGCATCTGCAATTTGGCAGTAGCCGGCTCTCCTGCCTCAAGACTTCGCTCGTCTGTGCAGCGTCAGAAACGAAACACAAACGGGAAGAGGCTTCCACGGAGCAAGTCCACAGAGGGAGGCATGCACCCATGGAGAGACGCACGCCTTCTCCCGTCCAGAGCTGCCTGTACAGGCGAAAGCCGTGACTCCGGGCAAGTACATGCGCAGCGGCCACTCGGAAGTTGTGCAAAAGCCCCACACACCCGCCGCACATATATATTTATATATACGCATGCAGCTTTTTTGCGGCCTTCCTGTTTACCTTGCTGCGAGGCCTCAGACATTTTTTGCAGCATTTGGTTGCAAAAGAGCTGGAGATCCGAGTCCAGAGGCTTGGGCCGCCTTTTGCGCCTCTGTCTCAGACGATCAAGCGCTCCTTCGAAGCTTGTTGGGTCGGCTGAAGGGGCTGGATCTGTCCAGTCAACCTCCCGCTGATTGCAAAAAGCACACATGGCAAGGCTTCCCCATGCGACACCGGCTGCAAACCTCATCGACCGTAGTGCTCAGCAGGTTACAAGGAGCGACGCGTTCGATTCTGCAGCCCTTCCTTCCTAGGGGGGAAACAGACAGTCACAAAGAGTAAAGTGCGATTGGGAAGCCGAAGACTGGTCGGCAGGATACGCAGTCGCGAAAAAACGCACATCACTTTCTATTCCTCCCTCTACTGGCACAATGTCGTCGGGGTCTTCGTGAATGGCGGCTTCTTCATCCCTCTCTATGAAGCCTCCGAGAGTTTCATCTTCTGCATCGCCTCCATCTCCTCCGCCGCTGTTGCTGCCCCCTCCTTTGCGTTGCTCTCTGTGCTTATGCTTATGCTTGTGCTTGTGCTTGTGCTTGTGCTTATTCTCGCTCTTGTCCTTCTTCTTCTTCTCTCGACGCGCAGACAGCTCACTGTGAGGTGCTGCTTCCTCGGCCACTTGCCGCTGCCGCTGCTGCTGCTGCAACAACTCCTCTTCTGCTGGCAGGGGTCGCTGCTCCTCCTCCACGACATTCTGTTCTTGCGAAAGCCGAAAGCGCTCATCTCTTGAATCCAGCGCCTCCTCCTCATGGATCTTGTCATCATTCACGCCCTCCTCCACGCCAAAGAGTCCGCCCGCCTCAGGTATCGCCATTGTGCCTGGTGGCTGCAGAGTGAGCTGCTTGATGGGGTGCTCTTGCCGTTGCTCCCGCTGCTGCCAAAATTACTGCTGCGGAAAGAAGAGAGTCAAGGCCCTATTTCCGCCGCTGCTGCCGCGGGCAGCGCGCTTCCTCACGCAGATCTTCGCTGCCGTTCAGAAGACTCTCCGGATGATCGACTGACTGCTGCTGACGCAGTTTCGGCTGCTGCCCTGAGAATCCGTTTTTTCGCGATTACCAGGACTCTCTTGGGATTAGAATCCCCCTATCATGCTTTTGGAAGGAGAGAAAACGCAATACCACCTCGCATGCCGAGGAGGATCCCATGCATGCGAATGGAGGTCGATCAGAAGAGAGCACCCATGGAAGCCTGTCCTGTGCTTACATTCACCGTATTCTGATTTCACTTATCATTAGAGTGCATGATATTCCCCTGGAGGTGGGGCAGCCGACGCGCCTTCGCCTTCATGCACGTCCTTCCAGCCCCCACGCATTCGGTTGGACTCGTAGCGAACTCGGAAGGAAAGCAGCTCGGCTTCCATTTCGTGTCTTACCTTTCTTTTGCGATTTCCCTTTTGCTTTAGTCTTTTTTGTAGTAGAAGGACGGACACATGAGACGGCTCTTGCCCAGAGGTTCCCGAGACTCGAAGGCTGCTCAAGTAATTACTACCACCTAGAGCAGCCAGCACCCTCTACTTGTCCCAACTAACCCCACACCGAGCAGTTTCTTGGAGGGTCATCCGACAAAGCGCACAAAACACCGTCTGCCGACAGCTCTCTTCACACATTTGAGGCCGTGGCATTCCCAGTGCTGACTGCTGGGGTCGTCCCTTCGCCTTTCCACCGAGCATTCGCGCATGGACGCCGATGCCGCCGCAGCAACCGCGCCGTAGAATTTTTGCTGTCCAATCCACATCGTACTGACACGCTCTGTAGCCCTTACTTCCCCTGTTCCCGCAAGGGCCTTCTAGGTGCCCGATTTTCTACCCCTCCGCCTTAGCCCCTTCGCAGCGGTATCGTCTTCAACGACGATCCACACACGCCACGCTCTCCAGGCAGACTCTAGGGCATCCGAACTAGGATCAGAGCCTCCAAGAGAGAGCCTTTTTGAACCATCACAATGAAGCGAGGCCATGGTGCCGCGATCGGTGCGGGTGCCTTGGGAACTCTGGCTGCCTTTGTGGCCCCCCTACAGCAGGGGCTTCTGTGGGTATACTTCTTTCTGCTTGGCTCTCTTGTGTACGGCATTTGGTTCTGGGGAAGAGTTTTCAAGCACAATGCGGCTCCCCAGGTGACTGCCAAGCGGAAAAGGAGGGCCCCCCGCAGCAGCAGCAGCGGGCGAGGCAAGCTGCCATGCAAAGGCACCTCCACAGACGCTGCTGGGTATCCAGCTGTGGATCCCAATGCAAAGCCAGCAAGTCCCCGCGTGGCAGCACTTCATTGCAGGACGGAAAGTCACAGCAGAGGCAGTTCTGTTGCACGGGAGAGCGAGAATTCGGAGAGCTACCGCAGCGGCTCTGACGTTTCTGGGGTTTCTGAGGCGCATGCAACCTTGGGGCTTCCGCCTCCTACCACGCGGGAGGGAGAACTATGGGATGAGGGATCTTTCGATTCCGCGGATGAGGCGGACTCTGAGGCAGAGCAGGACTGCCTTTTGCCGGGGGCCGAACACCGCCGGCGCTTGCCGCGTCGTATGAGTTTTTCTTCACTGAATTTGGCTGTTGGGTGCTTTCCTCCGAGATCCAATGTGAAGCATCACGTGGTCTCCGCCTGCTTGTATGCCCAAAGCCTCCCGAGTACTCAAGCGGTGCAAAGGCTCGTCGAGACGCGGCTCCTGAAATTTCATAGATTCAGGCAAGATGCTGTTGGTGTTGGCGCAGTTTTGGCTTATGCGCTGTACGAGTGGTGATATCCTCGGTTACGAAATGCGGCTAAGGCCACCTGAGAGGCTTCTGCGGCTGCTCTTCTTGCTGCTGAGCTCGAGCGCCAGCGGAGCTATAGCGTGGCGTTAGAACGGCGATTGCTTCTGCTGCGTGTCAGTGGTACTAGAAGGGAAGGGGCGAATGGAGGGGAATAGAGGTGGGCATGGGAGCTTTTGCCGCTAAGACGTGGAAGGGCGTAGGGTCAGGAAGACTCTGAGTTTTGCCGATTGGGTGTGTGGTGCTCTGCGCTGTGGCCGCAGCAGCGTTCCCGTCGTCAGCTTTCTGTACCCTCGGTGGCGCGAGGTGTCTGTACACCCGGGGGCGCACGTGCGGCGGCTCCGGGTTCGCGGCATTGCGGAGCTCCACCTGTGCACCGAATGGATAATGTGCCAGCCGTGCGATCCGGAGCGTCCCAGGTGGCAGATTTGGCTCATAGAGAATACGGCCGTCCAGGCACAGCAGCGGGGGAATGATGACGAGGAGCAGTCGAGGGAGCTCGTTGAGGACTGGAATTCGGAGGATTATCGGACTCCAGAAGAGCGAGCAGGCGCTGAAAGCCGTGTCGGACTGAGGGGGGCTCCGAGGCACTGCATCATGATCCGGGCAGAGCACTGCATAGGGGACGGCATTTCGCTTATTGAGGTTAGCGCCCACCCAGCTGTTGTCGCTGGACGTGCTGGGGAAGCCGGCCCTCAAACCGGTGCAGTGTATCTGCAAAACTGTTCAGCCACTGCCCTTGCAGCCCTCCTGGCGCCTCCTCCCACGCTGTTCCATGAACGCCTCCTGCCAGTTCTGCTGTCTGTACACCTGCAGCTAGGCCTGCGGCTGCTGACGGACGCGCAAGGTTTGCCTCTCAATGAGTGGACAGAGCCACCGATCCTCAAGGGTCCTGCGACTGCGGCGGCGGAGCACCTTTGTCATCTTCCAAGTCCTACCGCTCATCTGCTGCGCTGGGTATGTTGGTTTCTGCCGATTTGCGATGAGTTTCCGAGAGTTGCCTCTCTCCACTGCAGCGTTGGTGGCAGCCACAGGATGTCTGTCGGGGAACGAGTGTCGGGTGTACGTGAGCGGCCCTAAGGGGAGGCCTTGGTGGTCGTACGTACATCCGCACGCGAGAAACCTGCAATACGCTACAATGGATGCTCGTGTGCAGAAAGTCTTATTTCCAGAAAAAAGCCCCAGTGTTACTCGGCCTCGCGAATGGTGTCTAGCGCCGCTTTTGCTGCCGCTGTTGTGTAGCCCCTGTTTTTCTTTGCCTAGTGCATGCAGCTTCCTACAGTCCGCGATGTGGCTTTGCGTCTCACGTGGACCGCCGCTGCTGTAGCACTCACCCCTGCACCTCTAGCTCCGATCCTTCTCGTGCTCGCTTCTGCCGTCTCAGACAAAAGTCCTCCTAAAGGCCCCTCGGCGTCTCGCAGAAGCTCTCTGGGTAGGCGCCTTGCTGTTTCGGGGGGCGCTGAGGACGATTGTTGCAGCCATCGTCAACAAACGCGATGCATGCACACCCATGACAGGATCCGCGGAGCACAGGAACAGGCTGCTATGGTGTGAGCGGGCTCAGGTATGCACTACGCCTTGCATGGGGCTGCTTTGTCTGTCGAAAGGCTTGCTTTTGTGTACTGCATGTAAGTAGTGCAAGTGCGCTTGGCTTGCTGACGCCTCGGAAGCGGTGTCTACGAACTTTCTGATGGCCGTTACTGCTGCCTGCACAAAGGGGCTGCTGCTGCGCTGCAGGTGGCCTCAGCGTCCCCCCTCAGTTTGCAGTTCGTGCGGGCTATCAAGAAAGAAGCGAACGCGACTCTCAATGATGTCTTTGTTGCCGCTTTTACTGGAGCTATGAAACGGTTAGGAGCTTTAGGCTGTTGCTGCCACCACTGCCACTGCTTCTCTCGCGCTGCTGGCTCCTTGTTGAGCCCTCTGTGTTGTCTACTTCATGGAGTCGTCTCCTTTTGTCTTTCTGCAGGTACTGTGAGCTGCAAGGCGATGAACAGTTCTCGCACGGCGCAGGCGTCACGCTGCCGAAGATGCTGGTGGCATGCGCCTTTTTCAGGTGAGGCTGGGCAGCATCGAGTTCTGTGTGTGTCGTGCTTTCGTGCCAAGGTCGGAGAATTCCTTCCTTCTAGAAATAATATATCCAGCCCGCCTGGCGTGTGCACCCTTTCGACTGATTTCGCATTACTTTTTAATCTGCTCTGTCTGCAGAGACACTTCTTTTGCGCTGCAGGCGGACGAAAGAGCTGCCAGATTCCTCTCAGCTGTTATTGCGTAACCGTTTTACCCTCACATCGCTGACACTGCCAGCTGACGCTGCAGATGCGCGGGAGAGGCTTAGCCGCGTTCAACAGGTCGGTGCCTTCCCCCCAGCACACCTCCCACAGGCATTAGCAGCAGCAAGGAAAAGCGAGTCGAGAGCACATAGCACGCGTGTGGGTCCCAGCGGATCTGCCGCGCGGCGTGCTTTGTCGTGTGTCTGTACGCTTGAAAAGGCGGCAGCCTTTCCTCATCTCTGTGTCCGGAAGACTTTTTGAGAAAGATGGCATGCGCTGCTCTCCCTGCAAGGGGCTACTGCAGTCAAGAGGGCCGCCTTCTTCGGCCATGTGTGTGTGTCTCTGTGTGTGTGTGTATGTCTGTGTATTACCCGTGTCTGTAGGCTACGACTTCCCTCAAGCGATCCCGACAACCAGCAGCAGACTTCCTCTGCCAGAAGGTTCTAGGGCAGTTGTTGCCGACGCCGCTGACTCGTCAAGCCGCGGAGGGCCTCTTTAGCACCCACAGTGTCGTGTTCTCTAACCTACCTGCCTACACTGTACGACATCTATCCCCTTGAGCCGCAGCACGCATCGTGTGGGAGGAGGGCAGCAAAGCAACACGAGGAACCGCAGAAATGCTCGCCAATAGCCTGACAACAACACACTTATTACGAGAAGCTTGTCCTTCATTTATTACGCTCGCTGGGCTCCAGGGCACGTGTCTTGGTGTTTCTCGTCTGTGCATCAACCGAAGCAGCCGCGCGAGATTTGAGCGCTGCGCGCTTTTTTCGATTGCGGCTGCTGCAGGCGCCCGTCCACTTTTGCGGCTGTAAGATTACTGAAGTCCAGGTGCTCTACCCCAATCTCATTCCACAAGTAAGGCCCCGCAGTAGTTGGGTGTATCCTTGCCCTGCTCGTGAAACTCGTCAAAGTTCTCGGTGGGAGAATTAAAAGATAAGACCTAGCCGACTTCTTTTTCTTGGTGCTGCGGCCCCTGCCATGGTGCTGTTTCGAGGTGTGCCCCTGCCTTCACAATATCCTTTGTCAGAAGACGCCGCTGCTTCTTTGAGCTCCCGTTGGTTGCTTATTGCGTTCCTGGCGCGTAGCCATAGGTCCCTTAATTTCGTTCTTCTTGACGGCTTGTGCTGCTTGGGGATCAGCAGTCCCGCCTTTGTTCAAGCAAACAAACGGTTTCATTCCTCTGGATAGCTGCGTTCGCCTTCCAGCCCACTGTCCCTCCGTATTTTTCAGCTGTCTCTGGGCTTTTTAGGTAGAAGTGGTGTCGTACGCTGGACGCATCTTCTTGTCTTTCGTGTACGATCCCTCGGTTGTAACGGAGGGGCACAAGATCCCTCATTTGTTTGCGGAGGTGGGCTTATTCGGCTTTCACGAACCCGCTTCCTCCCTCGTGTTGTCGCTGCCAATGAGGCTTTCTGCCGATCCATGAGGCCGCAGGGGCGCTATTTCTTCTACTCGTGGGTGTGGCTGCTCGCCTCAGGAGTTGCTTCGTCTGGCAGACGCTTATGGCGTCCGCAGACCTGAAGACGAGCACCAGCAAGAGGGGCAGGAAGACTTAATGAAAACAGCACAACAGGCTGCTAACGGATCCAGTAGCCCAAGCACAACCAATGGATCTTCAAATTCCAGCATCTAATGCAGCAACACGTCTAACGTTTTGGCGACCATTGTTTTGGGGCCCACGTGGATTTTAACCTAGCGTAGACTTCGACTGGAGAAAAGCTGTCTTTATACGGCATAGACTGCAATGTCCAGAGGGATCACACGCCTTTTCTCCAGAGCAGGATGCTGCTGCAGGAAGGATGTATTGGGAATTTTTCGCACTCTTTGTCTCTGGGCAAGGTCCAGGAAAACAGATGAGGCTTCTCCATACGGTAGCTGCTTACTGGCGGTGCCAGTGTCGGTGTCTCCGTGGCGCTGCTGTTTGCTCCCCTGCAAGCTGTACAGGCCCGCAAAAATCATGACTAAATCGCGTTCGGAGTGCCCTGCCGCTACCTATGAACTGTTGGCGGGTACTGCTGCCTCTGGTTCACCAGCTAAACGAGCTCGTGGATCTGGGGCGATGTCTCGTTGGATCTGCATTGACAACAGTTAGATTGTCTTTTGCGCCCCTCCATCTTCCCAATGCGATCCGTTAAGAGGCTCCAGCCAGCTCATAGCCCATGGGATCTGACTGCATGGTAAGCAACGAGCTGCCGTGAAGAGAGGTCACTTGAGTTCCCGCTGTCTCATCTGAGGGCTTGTAAGGACATGTACATGTAGTAAGGTGGCTCGATGCATCACAATAGGGCTCTTGTTTAGGAGGCATTTACCTGCAGTAAGAGTACATCAGCAGCTCTGTGCTGCTCTTTGTATTTTGCGTGTGCAGGGGTGCAATAGCCCACAGCTCACTCCCCGATGTATTTAAAGTGCCTCTCCAATTCCCCTTTAGGTCATAGGAGATAACGGGCGAAACAGGGAATATATTCTAATATCCTAGGAAATTTCTGGCCGAAGTGCTGGTGCCACATGCATGCTAGCATTTCGTGCTCAGCCTTTTGATTCACGTTGTTTGTACTGCTTGAGATTACACCAGACTTGCTGTAATAATGCCAAGAGCAGGAAAGCTAGAGCCGGAATCTTGGTAGGGGTAGTTCATTCCATACTGCGCATTGATTCTTTACAGCAAGGTACGCTCACGTTTTCTGGAGTGGTAGTTTACCTTGCAAGAAGGCTGACACTCTAGACATTGAGGGGAAGGTGGCGAGTACAGAGCAGATCGGGACAGCAACAACGGGGCGCAACAGACTGATGGTGTGCATGATCGAGGCGCTAAGCATAAGGACAAGTGCCAGCCATTCTTGGACATGGTAGAATGCGCGGCAGTCCTTAGTATAGAATGCTCTCACGCCACAAACCAAAACCTTTCGAAGGGTATGGCGAGCGCAGTGTTAAGAAGGAAGAAGCGTCTCAGGCTACCCCACTGGGGTTAACCGTGTTACACAGCGTGACTTGCAGTGGGGACATAAAAGGACGAATCGATACATGGTGAAAATGGCCGTTGAACAGATATTCAGCCAGTCAATGAGCTGAGCAGCTAGCGAGTTTAATGTCGATACTCTAGGCTCTACTGCCTGGCTAAGCGCTTGCGAAGATACACCCGTTTTATGGAGTTCCAAAACGGCTGAGTCACCTCTATGGAGCTATAAGATCACTTCTGGATCCTTTCAAGCAACAATAACTCCATAACTTCCGTCTATTAAAGTAATCTCTGGCTTTCTTGTCTCTTGTAGGGGATGTCGAGATCCTTTGGCGGGCGACCACACACGGGGGGTTGCTTAGCCCAACCAAAGCTATAATCCCATCATAATTATTCTTGATTGGTTATCGTCCCCGAATACGGTAGCAGGAAGATAGACGGCGCTGAGCGTAAGGGCTGTGTATGTTGTTGGCATTCATTCATTGTAACACACAGCCCCTGCTGGCCTTTCTTAAACCGGCATGTACTAGCTGCCACAGGGAGTGTCAAAGTCTAAACCGCCATGGCGTCGGTATCAACTAGGCATGCTGCTTCTATATTATTTAAGCAACAAAATGGCAACTTTCTCACTGGCCGGCAATAAATGTACACAATCATCCATTGCTGCATGCTATATGATCTACTGTAGTTTGAGTATTAGGCGAAAGTGGTATGTCATATTAGTGACAAGACCAATAACCGTCTCACTGAACACCCCTGATACATTACATCAATGATATTAACCCCATAATTTAACATTTTTCAAGGAATACAAGAGTGCACAACACGAAGAGTGGGTGCAGGGGTGGCTGCCGACTCACAAATTTCGCCTATTTCCAAGACTAAAATAGTAGAAGCTACAATAATGTTTATTTTCAATGCACTCGGTGTCTTCAACCTATGACCGGCCTGTCAGCAGAACTTATGGAATGTGTGCTTGCAGTGATACACGAATGCTACTGTGGCATTTTTACGTTTCGCCAAGACGGTTGCTACTGGGCAGGTGAAAACAAGGTGCTTGCTCCCCTTTATAGGCCCATTTGACTCGTTCCGTGAGTTCAACCTGGTGCTTTGTACGTATCGTGCTAGGATTGCTCTGTATGGATCTTATAGTAGAGGAGTCACCCTTTCTGTGCACATTGTGGTCTTTATTCTATTAATGTCTGTATCTGCCATTTGTAGAGTATTGTACTTGAGCAAGCATATCCCTAGCTAAATGAGGCTTAAAAACAAAAGTAAAATATTTTGCAAACAGGCGAATTCCCTCTAAATGCTGGCTTTCAGGATTGAATATCCAGTAGCTTCTTAGTGTATTTTGCAGCAGCTGTGCACATACATGCCTTCAAACGTATGACCAGCTTCGTGCTACAGAAGTAAAAGTTAGGTATTGCCCGACAGATATTATGACCTGACAATTTGCGGTCTACAAGCAAGGGTAGCGATACTCCGCGGTTGCCAGAGCACCATTTGCAGGCTCTGCTAAGGTTAGCAGGAAGGCTGTAGATGGTGGAAATTCCAGGGAACGTGAAGAGCTCAGTTAGGTATTTGAAAAGTACAAACAGCTCCAGCTCAAGCTAAGTGGTCATAGCCAAATCTGTTTTTACTCCTCGAAAACTTGAAGCGGCTCATCGCACTATTTCACTTTGTAAGAGAGCAGCCATATACAATACTGCCCAAGTCTTCAACTTTAGTACTTTAGGAGGCAAACACCGGATTCAAGGCACCTCTTTGAAAGATTTAATGACGATGCTACTGATAGCTAATATGCTTAATTTAACAACAGCCAGATGTCTCCAGTAATACAGATGTACACCCACAAAATGAGGTGCTAAGCCTTGCGAGATGTTAGAAGGGGACAAGTTACGCTGGCTAAGCTACACTGGAACATAATTATCTTTAACCTACTTGCTCTGTCTGTTGGCATATCTTGTTTGTTGCAAAGTACTTTCACCTTAATGCAAGGAGGCGCAATGTTGCATGCCTGTGCTCTTTTTACTCTGTGAAATTAGCTCTGAGTGCTCACAATGCCGAGCGGCTCCATTAGCGCGCACCGTGGCTGTCCCTCTCCCCTTACGTCGGGATCTAAGAGGTGTGGGGAATAAGAGGTGTGGGGAGGGGAAGGCGAGAGTTGTCCAGGACTACACTCCATAACTTTGCATTGTGGGGGGCAAATTTCTCTTGACGCAAACCTTGGATGTGGAGTTACAACAAACGTTTTAGCGACCCCACACCAAGCAAAGGATTCTGACTTGCCTTAAATAGTTGAGCACAATTCAGGGTGGCTTTCAAATGACCAGGGCGTGGAAAAGAGATAACGACGTAGGGCAACCGCATGTTTGCTGATCCCCGCTTGCCATATCTCCCGATCTTCATGCACGCATTGTCTGCCTTCTTCCCTTCCTATTGGCGCAGCTAGGTCAAACTCATGAGCAGAATCACAACAACTACAGTGGATATGCTGAGCAGAGCAAACAAGAAATTTTACTATCGTGGGTTCTCATTCTGGACGTAGTTCCCTCAAAAAAACCCTACTTTCAACGCACAGTCAACCACAAGGTGGGTCCTATACCACTATGCATCCATCCAAGCCATAATAAGTATGAAGAATAAAGCCATTGATGAGCAGAAGTATTGGCTAGGACGTGAACTTAGCGCAGAAAGAACGTATAAACGAGCATAACAGGATACGGCGCTGCCCTTGCATCCCCCATGCGGGGCTCAGCGTCTCTGATGTCTCAGTCCCCCTATGCCTCTACCAACTCAATTAATCCTTGCGGGTAGCCTTGTATAGCATAGCTGTTCTTGGGTCAGTTATATAAGCAACAATATCCACGAGGGAACTTGGTGTAGTGCAAAGTCGAGGGCGTTCTGGGGTAAGCCTAACGCCCAGCACACCTCCGGGCGATTATCATGTGGGGTACAATGGTCTCAGGAAAACGCCTACAAAGCTAAACTTTACGTGTCTAGGTAGAATTAATCATAATCACTACAAAATCAAAGCAATTGGAAAGTAGATAGCCGCCAGCAGCAGCCCCTCGTTGCCTTTATGCGGGTAGAGCAGAAAAGCCGCGCCGTCTCACCTGCCCGTCGGCGTTCCCCCGATACGTGTCTGAGCTCTGTTGTTGCCCTGAGCTGCTGTTCTGGGGTTTTTTTCGGCTTTTGCGCAGTTAATTTTCAGCGCATTTGTTCGTTCACTATTCATTTAGGAAGTGCAATTTCTTTGCATATTGCCAGTTGGGTCCGGGCGAGGCGCCGTGAGCTCACTTACTGATGCTGCTCCCCAAGATGGTGAAGTTTCGCGTGGCGCCATTTTTGCCAATCAGCTTCTTGGCTCTGGCTCTGTTTTTCGTGGCTTTCGGGGTATCTGGACATGAGGACCCAGAAGCAGACGAAAAAGGTAAGCCCTTGGATATGCCTTTTCCCCAACCCCCCCCGAGGCGTCTCGTGCTTACTCTGCCGGTTTGTTTGATTCAAAGTCGCATAATTGGTTGCCCAAATTAAGGCATTCGAGGGGTTTTAAAGGATATCTGGGGTAGTTATAGTGGAGTTGTCATGGCGTTGGATCCTGTACAACGATGGGAGCTTTCCTGCTCCCCGCGGCTTTCAGCGAGATCGCGATGTCTACAGTGTCTTTTCTGTTTTTACGAATGCAATACACGAGTTTGAAGCATAGGAAGTGGAAATAACATACGTCACAACTCTTCTTGGTGACTAGCCATCGGCGTTCTTTCGTTAAGTGATACCCCTGCTGGTCTGGTTGCCTTCTGCCCCACTCTCCGGAAAGGATCTCATGTGGCACCCTTCACCAATGTGGGATTTTTGAATTTTTCTCGCTTACCTGTCTGCAGTGAAGGATGTTGTCATTGGCATTGATCTCGGTACCACTTACTCGTGTGTGGGGGTGTACCGCCACGGAAGAGTTGATATTATTCCGAATGACCAAGGAAACCGCATTACTCCTAGCTACGTGTCTTTTTCCGATGATGAAAGGAAAATCGGGGAGGCTGCCAAGAACGACGCAGCCGATAACCCGTCAAATACCATTTTCGACGTGAAGCGCCTCATGGGGCGCCGTTTCAACGAGCCACAAGTGCAATCCGACATGAAACTGCTGCCTTATGAGATCATTAATAAAGATGGAAAGCCCTACATTAGAGTCAATGTTCAGGGCCAACAGAAGGAGCTTGCTCCAGAGGAGGTGTCTGCCATGGTGTTGGGCAAGATGAAGCAAGTGGCCGAGAACTATTTGGGAAGAGAAGTAAAAAATGCGGTTGTTACTGTTCCTGCATATTTCAATGATGCACAACGCCAAGCAACAAAGGACGCAGGCGCAATCGCGGGGCTTAATGTAATCCGTATCCTCAATGAGCCCACTGCGGCTGCTATTGCATATGGATTGGACAAGAAGGACGAGAAGACCATTTTGGTCTACGATCTTGGTGGTGGTACCTTCGATGTCTCTGTCTTGGTCATCGACAACGGCGTGTTCGAGGTCCACGCCACAGAAGGTAGCTCGTGACTAATTTTTCTCTTCCGTTAGGGAGTGTGGTTTGTGGACACCTGTATCCGTCATCAAGTGGCTGTACGCTTCGGTTTGCTATGTTCGTTTTAATGTATTCGTCTTCGTTTTATGTTTTCTAAACGCGCTCTTTATTCAGAGGGCTGTATGAAATCTCTAATAGAGTTGTGTTTTGTGGTCTAGGTGACACTCATCTTGGTGGTGAGGACTTTGACCAGCGTGTGATGGATTATTTCCTCAAGATAATTCAGAAGAAGTATAAGACGGATCTTAAGCAAAACAAGGGCGCCCTTCAGCAACTCAGAGGAGCAGTTGAACGGGCAAAGCGTGCCTTGTCGTCCTCTCACCAGGTTTGTTATCGCCCTAGAATGGCATAATTGCACGGATACAGACATACGACCCATGGATGTTACAGTGGCGCGACTTGGATTGCTCTCGCGTTGCGGTGTGCAATGAGTGTGGTGAGTGTGGCTTAGCGCCTCGGCAGTTGGTTTCGCTGTGTACTTAGGTCAACGTGGAAGTTGAGGGCCTCATCGACGGCCAGGACTTTTCCGAGACTCTGACTCGTGCAAAATTCGAGGAGCTCAATGCCGATTTGTTTCAGAATACTCTCAAGCCCGTCAAAAAGGTGCTTGAAGACGCTGATCTCAAAAAATCCCAGATTGACGAAATTGTCCTGGTTGGAGGTTCGACGCGTATCCCCAAGATTCAGCAGCTCATCAAGGACTTCTTTAACGGCAAAGAGCCCAACCGTGGCGTGAATCCGGATGAAGCTGTAGCCTATGGGGCCGCTGTACAGGCTGGTATTCTCTCCGGCGAGGGAACACAGGACATGGTCCTCCTTGACGTTACCCCTCTTACTTTGGGCATCGAGACTGCTGGCGGTGTCATGGCTAAGGTCATCAACAAGAACACAGTCATACCCACCAAAAAGACGCAGACATTCTCGACGTACTCTGACAACCAACCCGCGGTTCTTATACAGGTGAAAAGGGGTCTCGGTCTTGCAGCGGGCAAAGTGTCTCCCTTGCCTTGACGGGCTTTGGAGTCATCAAATCTGCATTTGGACTTGAGGGTTTGCTTCAATGTTTGTTTGATGCTGAAAAGCTCCCGGTGCTTGCAGTTGTGGCTGCTCTTCTTCCTGGGAACCGTTTTGTGTATGTGGCTATTTTTTGTTCAGGTTTACGAGGGTGAGCGCCCAATGACTAAGAATAACCACCTTCTTGGCAGATTTGAGCTTACCGGAATTCCCCCTGCTCCCCGGGGCGTTCCCCAGATCGACGTTACCTTTGACGTTGACAGGAATGGCATTTTGAATGTTAGTGCCGTCGATAAGGGTACTGGCAAGAAGGAGCACATCACCATCACAAATGACAAGGGCAGGTTAACACCAGAGGAGATAGAGCGGATGATTCACGATGCAGAGAAATTTGCAGACGAGGACAGGAAAGTCAAGGAGAGAGTTGACGGCCGCAACGCTCTAGAGGGTTATCTACACTCCATGAAATCTACTGTCGAAGACAAGGACAAGCTCGCCGATAAGATCGAAGACGACGACAAGAAGACGATCATGGACAAAATTACCGAGGCCAACGAATGGCTCGTTGCAAATCCCGAGGCTGACGGTGAGGAACTCCGCGACAAGCTCAAGGAAGTGGAAGGCGTGTGCAACCCTATCATTTCAAAGGTGTATGGTCAGACAGGTGGAGAATCCGATTCAGGGTATTCATCCTCCGATGATGACTATAGCAGCCATGATGAGCTATAAGTTATATAGGAGCACCAGAGACCCACGTTTTCTTTGACGGCACCGGCCCCTGCAATGCCATGTTCACATCTCTCTAGTGAGTGCGGATGTATCATCTATTTGGGGTTTATGGTTACAGAGGCCACGTGCCTGGTCTTTGTTCAATAGTTGCATGGCTCTGGCGGGTCCGTCCCCCACACGTCCACCTGGCGGCTCCATTTTTGACCCGTTGACGTCCGGAGTGCGCACGCATTTGGGCCTTTGGGACGCCGGCACTGGTGTGCGGTATAAACGTGGCAGTCTTTATGTCGGCTCTCAACATTTATTTCGACACCGTTGATCGAGGACCAGAGGGAGAAAGACGCCAGACAGCGACGCAAACACCAGTGGAGTACTATTTAGTAGTTACAATGGGTAGGGAGAGTGGCATATTCTGACAATTCTTTTGGTTGAGTCGCCTCAGATAGTTGGAGTGGCTCAACTGTTGTCGCGCGTTAGTGGCTGATTCGGCACTTGCTGCATGTGAAGATGGAAGGCACTCAATGGCACAGTGCAGTTGCAGGCGTAGAGCCACTTAATCATTAAATGCAACGCCTTCAGTCTGAACGAATGCAACTGATAAATGCAAAACAGGCTGTTCAATTTATTTTCAGCTGCTTACTTACGCGTGCATGCAACGTTTGATCCTCCCCTTATGTGGGAGTTAGGGCCGCGGCAGGCAAGGGTATCTTTTGAACGGCGAGGCGGGCAACGCGATAAAAGGAAGGCAGTGGAAGCGCTTCCTGTACAAATTTGTGATTTGTGCTTGGGGACCCCGTCTGCTTTGATGGGTGTCCATTGGATTTCGTAAAGCAGTTCCGCCCCTGGACACAACTCTGCGTCCTCGCCTGCTGGGATCACAGTCCAGTAGTTTCGGTTTTGCCCTCAATGCCAACCCAAGTTCTTGGAGAGTTGCAAACCCGTGTTGGCGGCATGTACACGGCCGGACCGTGGTATTACGTGAACAGCGGTCACACCGTTGGATGCACAACGCACTAAGCGAAGAGCTTTTGTAGCAGGCTACGTCTGGCACAAGTCACAGGACGCAGTATTCACATAAACGTAGCACCGTTCCGACCCTCAAATTCTGCACACATCGAATTGTTCCCGTCTGTATGGTACCTTCTCTGATGGTTACCACCAAGTCTTTGCTCAAAGATGGGTCCAGCCTATTGCTGCATTTCCTTGGCAGTTGCTTCACAAGGCTCTACGACACGGTACGCTGCGAGATGTCATGGCCTGAACCTGGTTTAACCCAAAGTGCCTTTGCGCAATATGATCTTGGTACAATGGATCTCGGACACCAGAGATTGCGGCCGTCTTCACTCTGCGCGCGTGTTCACCTGCGAAGCCGCACTTCGCCTTCTCCTTCTCTGGTTCCCCGACAAATTTGATGACGTTTTAGCTGGGATTGACGCACCAGGTGAAGCAGATGTAGAACTGTCCTCGTTTGAGTCCATTTCCTGTGAGATGATTGGTCATTCTCCACTTGCGCTGGTTGCATCTTTGAGGGCGCAGATTGCAAATGCAACCGTGCTGTGTCTAAGGACTTTTGCAGTTTTACCCCAGAGGTTCTCAATCGCGACTGGCGGTGGAACGACGAACTTCTTAAGAGCGCAGTAACGGGATCCAACTTTACAGCTGTTGAAGGCGTCGCGTACCAAGGGCATAAATGTATGCAACTCCATCGCGAAACCTGCAGTATAATTATGCTCACTCTCACAACCCCCGTTTAGTCAATTCGTGTCAATATAGCTAAGGGAAACGTTGGGGCTAGTCAGCGGTCAGCCAGCACGCTGCCTTTGTAGTGCATCGTATATCCGTGTAAAGTAATTACCGTGGTGTGCGCGGAAACGCACTTCCAGGGTACCCACGCTTAAATTCCACACAAAAAGCGCAAATAATACGAAATTTCGGTGCTAAAGTAGCAAGGTGGAACGTTTTCATCACCGCCTCAGGGAATAGCGACCGACCTGTAACGTGAGATGCGTTTGCTCCACAGTCTGTGGCGGCAGTTGTCGCCGTGTTGACAGATTGCGAAGTACCCACACGACCGACGCTTGAAGCCGTGAACAAATTGTGTAGATCTAAAAGGGCAAGAACACACAATCGATGCCCCCTTTTATATATCACTAATCCTGCTCTGGCTGGGCCTTCGCTGCTTGATACTTGCAGTGAAGGGAAAACGAGCCATAGAAGGAATGCCTCTTGAGTCGGTGTCAGAAAAGATGAGTGACCGAAAATTTGTGCTGCCGCATCCCTGACACAACAATTTGGTGCAGTCCACGTACCTGGCAGATCGCCATTCGCGCAGGCTGCAAAAAAAAGATGATGAGCTCTTATTTGGTCTGCAGTGGCGGTGTCCTCGAAGCGACACTCCTTAGCTCCTGCGAGAGCAACCAGCCGTCGAGCAGCCTATACTGCGTTCACATATTAGTCTTCTTGATGGGAAAGAAAGTGAAAAGATAACCAATTAAATAGAACAAGAGCTTGGAATGTCGAGCTCTGCTTCAAATAGTCAACCTGATTTAGTACTGTGTAACGCGAGAAACTGCACTGGAAAACTAACCTGAGGAGCAGTGAGAGACAAAAATGGTTGACAAGCCGTTTCTGTTGTACAAGAAGCTCATTTGCATTCCGAACAGAATCTCCTTACCCTGACTGCACCCAACCGTTGTATCTGGCTGCAGCAGCACAAAGTCCCGGCAGCCCATCTTTGAAGAGACTGATTCAAGAGATATTCCCCATGCGTGTTTCTGTCTTTCCACCAACCAGGCAGTGCACCAATGTTGACATCCAGGTGTAAGGCAAAATATTTTACAGACTTGCCTTAGGGTCCACTGAGCTGAAAGTCTCCAAGGAATCGATTGCTTTCTCCCCGCAAACAGCCCAGATCCGCATGTCACTCTGGGCTGTGTGCTTCGCATTAGGTCCCTCGCAGCGGTGACTGCAAACAGCCGCAGCCAAACATGCAAAAAGTACCGTCAAAGTCTGAGATGGCTCTGTTTGAAGGCGGGATACACATGCTCAGGCGGTCGCACAAGTTTGAACCCTATCTTATTCTGGCGATAGTGAGTATCGCTATCAAGGGTTGTACATTAGCTTTACATGCTCCAAATAATGCCTTCTGTCTATCTCTGCCAACGTTTTATGGTCCTGATTCCCTCCCGCCATGCTGTGCATAGACCTCACGATTTCCCTCTAAAGGTCGCTGCTTGCATTAAGCGAGGCAGCATCTTTGTATACAAATAGCTTTAGCAGTGCACCAAATATGCTCACTTGCCGATCTGACAAGCCTTTATATCAAAGGCAGCACCAGCGTTGTCCATGTTCAAAAGTGCTGCAAAGCCGAATAGAATTTGCTTCCCCCGTGGGCAATCTACAAAACCTGGTGCTGGACCCGCCCAAGTTACTGTTGTACTTTCACGCAGCTGAGAAGAAGGCATAGCGAGACACATAAGCAACGCACAAGTTGCAGATTCTGCCTAGTCACAATCCATTATTTTCATGCGCACTTCAATGAGGGACCAAGCCTACACCTTTAGCTGTCATAATAACAAGAGAGCCTTCTACTGAATACAACCTTGGAAAGAGCAACCAAATTTGATCACATACACTAGGCAAAATCCACTGACACTGCAAATCTATCAGCCTGGATTTCAGCAAGATTCAATGGATACAGCAGCCTCACAACCGACTTGAAAAGGTGTGGAGGGTGAAGACTAATTGGCTCACTGTTTCTTTTATAGAACGTTGTGAACCTGCCAACACTTGAAGCTCTTCCTTGCTGATCCCAAACACTCTTGAGTAAAAGAAGACAGCGTTAGAATAGGCAGGATGGAGGTGCTCCGGCAGAACACGTGTCAGCGGCTGCAATTGGTATTGTACCTGATAATGAAAAACCCGCAAAGTCGCCAGATTCTACTGCGTCTCCGAAAGGGAGCACACACAGGACTCTTAGCTTCAACGCAAGAATAAACTAATGCATCTTAGGGCAATTATGCTATACTGGTGTTTCTATATGGTTGGACACAGTAGCAGATGTTGCTTACTGGCATGGGCAAGACAGCCACAGACTTCGCCCAGTCCGAAAGTTCCTGAGGGTTTGTTGGATCTTTAGGTGGGCGCCCACCAACAGCGTGTGTCATAGAAGAGGTGACAAGTGATGTATTGGTATCCTTATTCGAAGAATCTCGGTACGCGGAAGCGTCTGCCCTGCAAAGTCGCAGCCCCAAAGCGCCACATCAGTTCTCGCGAGTAAAATTCCATTATTTCGATGCGGTGAGTATTGCATTTGGGTAAACTTAGCCTCGACTTTCAGTGCAAAAGCATTAATTAGCAAGCCCAACAAATTGTTTGAAGAGAGAGAGCAAAATGGGAATGCTATACTACATCACGAACATCTGAATAACCATCAGCCATGGTTAGCTTGCGTACACAAGTAGCACCTAACCAGTATTTGAATGGGCTTTAATTATACTCGAGATGTTTTGCTAACAGAATAAAGCTTAAATAGGTATGCATTTCACCAAGGTTGAAGCATCACAGATCGACGCACGGGGGAACTCGCTGGCTGTCTGAATCGGTCTCATGCCGGTAGCAATTAACTGTGCGCGTCAACTAGTTGAAGCTAACATACGTAAGAATGGTTTTAAGAGCCGTTTCAGCCGATCCGCTACCCTTCAGGGCCCGATTGTTAAGAGCTTCAGCTTGCTCCTTTGAAACGCGCAGCTGCTTGGTGACCTTTCCCCCTGCACACATCGCACACTCCACCGTAGTAGTTGTTAAGATCAGCAGGCGCTGGACAGTTTGCATAAGGAACTTGTCAAACGTTTCCACCGTTTGAATAGTCAACGCATAGCTAAAAGTGTAACTCTCTGAAAAAAAGTACACTTTTTGTAAACTCTCTTTACATAGAGGCCAGAAGAATGACGGGCTGTCTTACCAAGTTTTATATTTGTGGTAACATGCGTGCCAAAGTCATTAAAGAACTCCATCCATCGCATGATAGAATGGTCCGCACACGCTGGAGACTGGCGGTTCTTCTTAAATACATCTGGAGTGCAGTTGCTGCCCTCCGCAGTGCTGGGGAAAGCGGATGGCAGGTTTTCGATTGCCTTTCGGAACGGGTCAGTTAGCGTGCTGCAGACCGAAAGCCAGTATCCAAGAAACAATGATACATTGTGTACCGGCTTGGCGTGAGGCCCAAGAAGTAATACTTCCAGGCTGCATTTTTTGAGCATGACTCGGGCCTTGATAGTCCATATAATTATGGTACTTCTGTGCTTCAAAGTCCCCAACTCTGCACCCCTAGATCGGATAGTCAGCCAAGCAGACCACTCACCTGCTGGAATCGCTGACGAGAGCAAGTCCAGCTTCGTATCTAAAACAATACGCCCTCATCATAAAGGTTTTTGTTTGCTTGCGCTGCGACTCGTCTGCCAGCAGGCGGAAGTTGAAACTGCCGCTAAAAGGCAAAAATGGGACGGACACGTCTGTTGAAGCGTCGGCAGCCAAATCTGTCACGTAGTCCTTGAGGCTTTCTATCTCTTCCACCTGAACAGCACCCCGTGATGGCAGAAACAAAAGCAAAAAACAACCCCAAACAGTGAAACCCAAAGGGTGGCGGCACACAGTCGGATAAGATATCGTCAATCAGTTTGATTTGGCGAGGAAGTTCATTTTTTCCGTTAAATCAAAGCTACACAAGGTGGAGAGAAACAGAATAGTACAAAAAATATTGCTATTCTATAAGCCAGGTTCAGCGTGAGATGAGAAATCCATGTACAGGATGAAACTATGCAAACGAAATACTTTCAGTCACATCATGTGCCAACGGTTTCCGCTCACATTTTCGGCTTTTTGACAGGAGACATATGGCCTGATAAATGCACCTTTGGGCTGCAGTGTTGTTAGATCCGAAGAAACTCCTTCCCTGTCATGACCCCAGTCAAATGCAATAACGGGTGCTCTGAATCCTGGGTCACCGGGTGAGTGCTCATCCCCCAGTGGATTTCCCATCACCATATCGTAGCCGGAGCCAAGGAAGCCTGCACGTTGTCCAGCGGCACCAAGAATATATATAATTTGGAGAACAGAAACGTGGATCTACAGAACTGCTCCTTAGAAGGAGCCACAGTTCCGCGATAGCACACGGATGCATCTATTTCGCGGGACTACGTTGATCATTGTTGCGGCTAACGACCTCAGTAGAAGGCATGGTGGTCGGGGTGTACAAAGAAGAGCTGGCATTCTGGCAAGGATAGGCATACCGATTCCTGGGATGGTGTCTACCGCCTGCTGATAGATATCGTCGTCACTTTGTATGGACAGCCCCTGGCGTTCAATAGGATCTTCAATGTTGCCGTCCCTTTTCTCCCCAATCCATGCTAAAAAAATGCAGACAATCCACCAAGTAAAACAAGAAGCAGAATCACGCAGGCCTTTTCTCCCCATGACCCCAACAGCTTCTTTCAGGAGAGACAGACAAGGGCAAGAAGTAGCTTGAAGGCAGGGGTTATGATGACCCACTTCTATCTTTGCCGAAGCTCTCGAAGCCCGTGGAATTGTTTGCCAACTTGCGACGATCGCCGGCATTCTGCAGAGAGGAATTGCACAAAAAACCTCTTACGACAAGCGCTAGCACCAGAACACGGCAGAAATCCCAGCAAATCGTCTCCCCTCCATACCCACTCAGACTCTTTCAGCACACCATTTAGCCTGAATTGTCCTCCAAGTCTTTTCGCTGGAAAGTTTTGTTAGGAGCTGCAATTCCGCAGATCTTCCTTGTTCAACAGAGGCACTTTGTTCGCAAAGAACTACAGCACTGGATGACGCTGGATCCCGAGTTATCAGTAGTTGCTGCGTTTTAGCTGAGTTCCACACCCCGCTCGGGCTGCGAACGGCCCCCCTGTCCCTACCTTGTCAAGGCGCTTTCCTGTATTCCCTGCTCTTTCTGCAAGTCGCTTGATCTTGCTAGAGCTAGCCGTTTTTCTATCTTGGCCACCGTAGTCCTCATCGCTCCTCTCGTCGTCGTCGTTCTCATCTTCACTCCTTCTGTAGTGCTCAAAGTCCGTTTCCGACTCGAAGTCCGACTCGGAGTCTGAATCCGAGTCCCAGTCATCTTTTGCTGGCTGTCTACTACTTGGAAAGTCATCTTCTTCATCCGCGCTATCATACATTTTAAAGAAAGCCGTTTGTTCGCTGGGACCAACCTCCAAGGGCCCTGGTGCCGTTGCCTCTTCCCTTCCCTCTACCCCGATCGCGGTCTCAGCAGTGCTGGTGCCTTTGGTTCGTTCCAGAGAAGACGCTTCTAAAGAACTGATCGGTAGTAATTTACCCTGATTTTCTCCGAGAGTTAAGGGCTGAGCTGCTTTGCTGCTGCCAGGGGCCAGAGGTGCACTTGCCACGGATTCTTCAGTTGACCTGCTTGGCTGTTCGTGCTCGGGGGCCAAGGACGTAGGCACATACGTCGTGTCAGAAAGCCTTAGGCCAAGAGCTGGGAATATCCAGCTCATGCATAATACAGAAAGGGTTATCCCCAGCAGGACAAGACGAAAATGACATCGCATTTTCTTGAGAGGGTCCTAGTGGTCAACTACAGATGGACGGGGAGAAGTGGGGTGCCCCTAGAACCCGCTATGATGATACTCACTAGATAATTTGTTTTTTAGATGCTAGGTACCCCTCAACCGAGAAGACAGAACGACTGTTCGTAGAGCCACCGCGGCGGTAGCTGACCAGTACTCTTGAGGCAACGAGCGGGAACGCTGGCCAAAACGTGCCTAATTGCTCTTTCCGTACCCTCCAAAAAGCACCCACGGATAAGTATAATACTTTGGAGGATCTTATCCTGCTCGGAGTCGCCGCCAGGGAGTGTAGGGAGAACCTGTGATGTTGAGGAACTCGATGCGCGACCGGCCCCACACACGCTCACGGTACAGCTGTCCCCCAGGGCCTTCTAACCATTCCTCCAGTGACCCTGCAAAAAACATGAAATTTCATGTTTGCATTAAGTTGTGGGCAGCAATGTAGATTTGCAGTGCAGAAGATACTAAGAAGTTAAGTAGACGCAGCCCATCATCTAGCCCACTGGACTTGTAGAGCAAAGGGGTCCATTCCACTTCGAATGGCAATTCGATGATTTTCAAGTTCTTTGCAAAGTAGGAAATAATCTTCTATCAATAATATGCTTGCATCCAGGCTTCGTCCTATGCTGTACATCGTGCGCAGTACGATGGTGATCAGGACTCAAAGGGATGATGCAGCGTAAAGCCCGCAGGGTCTTCCCCGCATCAGCAAAATAGCCGACAGAGCTATTGTTCTGCTGGATGTAAGCACATTTCTAGCTGTAGCCTTCATATGTACAGCTTCAATGGTACTGTACGGAAGCGGCTTAAGACCTGAGGAATTCGTTCCATCATCTCCAGCGGCACGGTCTTGTTGTCCTGTTTCCAGCAAGACATTTGATCTTAACACGAATGCTTGACAATTTTGGGCAAGGAACAGTCAAAAATATGCTTTACTGACGCGCTGCTTGTCAATAGCTATAGGCTGTCGGAAGCGCTTGCTGCAGTGCAAGGAACGCACGTCCCCACAATGCTGCACTCCTCTCAAGTGTTCAAAGGATTAAGCTCATAGTCGATCTTACCAAACACATACGAATTATTGTGGGGATTCTAGTATGCCCTACGCACTTAAAGCGCTACGCGCATTTGGGGAAGCTAAGCAGGAGTGTGGCTAATCGTATACTGTAGCGCTCCATATAAGCTATCATCAGTGCGACACTAAATTTCAGGATAAGAACACGCTTAAAATGAAGCTATTTTCTTATAGGAATTGCATCCTTATCCTGCCGGCGTCTCCGACGGTTCCCGACATGACGGGAGAGAAAGCTGAGGTATGTGTAGTTTCTCCTAGGCACCCGGATCATGGAAAGCTAGTTGCACGTAGCATCTTGGGCACAGACACACAAACGCTTGTTCTACTGGCTTTTAAAGCCTAGCATGCCACTAGCCGGAGCCTCCCCGTCTATTATCACCAGCACACCAAGCCATGCCGCCAAACGATGTGGCGCCAGCGGCCAGTTTTTTATTGAGCTAATAGACTTCGCAATAAGAGTTGCGAACAAAACCAATAAGTCAAGTTTTGGTCCAATAAAACTAGTGTACTAGAATCTGCCGAAGCGTAGCCTAGCCAGCTCAATATACGGTCTCATGCGGGGAAGGCACAGCCACTCATATGGGTAAATGCTGGCTGCATGTCGCCCTACCAATCGTTTGAAGGCATTCCGCCAGCACCGACAGCTTCATATTGCATGATCACGATTGTGGGACGAAACAAGGAGAGGCCTACATGGTGGAACAATGGACGATTGGAAAGGGATGACCTCAGAAGAGGCCAGCTCCAAACTTTTCCTAAGTGTAGCGAGCACCGCTGGCCTGCTGCTATAAGAACGAATAACAGCCTTGCAGAAAGACTATTACGCTAAAATTTACAGTGAGGAGTGTGTAAACCTCAGGATGTACCTTACGCGTCAAAGGCGTAGACTGCATCAAACGCAGCTTCCCCCAGACTTCATGAGGGATTCTTGAAGAGATGCAGATTATGGAACCCACAGAGAAGGCAACTGCACACTCTGCTGACCGTACGCTTGCAGCGATGCCCCTAGATGCGGGAGTCCACTATTTTGGATGTTTTTTCTCGGTAAGCTTCAGAGTGTTGGCTCTATCAGGAGGCATACCCCACATGTCGGTCCTATCCGTGAGAAGCCTACGAATTGCAATCACTATCGAGCGAAGAAAGCTACAAAGAGCAAGGATTCTAACCGCCATGCTCAGACTCTCTAAATGTCTGACGCTTCCGAATCTCGCGCCGGGTGTCTTCCTCCTTCTTTGTGTTTACTCGGGCTGCAGGGGCCTTCGGCTGGATCTGCAAATCCGACGCGCCATAAAAAATCACATAATACAGTGCTATAATGCAACCAGCTACCCTCAAAATCAACGTACTTCAATAAGCCGTCCAGAAAAAGGGAACGTCGAATTTGTCTGTTCGTGTGTGTAAGTGTAAGCGTGTATTTTAGATGCGATGCTTACTTGAAAGGTAACTCTTGCCCTAGCAGACCCAGCCTGATTCCTACACACAATAACATAAGTCCTTCTCGGAACTCGCAGGGGACGCGCCACATCGCTGGCATCTTCTCCAACGTAGACGCTGCTGCGTTCAGCAACGGGGCGTAGAACTTCTGGTCGCACAAGACACAAGGCATCCTTTGACACTGGGGGGCCGAGAAATTTGCAACACACAGCATCTCACGCCGTACGATAGCCTCGGTGTACACATGTAAAAAATGTGCTTCGGGGAAGGTTTCTAATTTGGTGTTGGCCTCCGCTTAACGAAACAAGCAGTGAAGCTAGCTGTGCACTGCACTGCCTCAAATTGGCCTCAGCAGCAGCAGCGTCGCGGGTGTTCAGACTAAAATAAAAGCCCAATTACGATGGGTGAGCGGCGTGCGCACTGATTGTGGGGTCCTGGGCCTTTGTGAAATCGGATATTAGCTGCGAGCTTGAATCGCCCTCGTCCTTCATGGGAATGATGCCTTCAATGATTCCTGCGGTGATTTCGAGCAGCACTGTGCGAGGCGGCTATGAGGCATCCCCACCTAAGCGGTGTATTTATTTAGTCAGCGAGAATGACACTGCGCGCGGAGAAGATACCGCCCCTTCCCGCGTGCGTTTTCTGGGCTAAACTCCGCAGACTACGGATGCAACGAGCAGCAAGCCAGCAGTAGGGAGGCGGCTGCGGGGCCACACTTGACACAAAGGGCGAATCCCTTGCAGCACGCTGACGCACCTGTGTGCCTATTAAAGACCATTCCAGTTTGATGGGGGAGTCTGGGAGTAATAGACCAGCGCAATTGAGCTCTGTCCACGCGACCTGACACAGCTGGCTCCAGGCGAACGTAAGAACCAGGGGTAAAGGTAACACACGGACGCGGATCTTCAAGGTCAGGCCGATATCGACGAGGGACGATGTAGCGTAGCTGCATCCAGCGAGGCACGACACAAAACGGCCAACGCACACAGAGAGAAAGCCAGATGTGCAGGTTGTGCTACAGCAATATCTGTGGTGTCAACAAGAGACCAGATAAGCTGCGACATGCAACGCAGCATGCTGCCTTCCAAGCAATCAATAAAGGCGCACGCCACACCCAGACTCAAGTGCCTCGATGTCAGTATGCTTCATATACTCCATGGGCATGCTGCGCGCAACAACACGGGCCCACACCTTTAGAGGCTTCCCTTCCTTTGTTGAGGGCTCCGGCTTATAGGCTTCCTGCAATTCCTCAACTTGTTCTTTTGCCCGGGACAGCTTATCTCCCATGATAGACTCAATATGCTGTTTCATGCGCTGCTCAACTTCTTCAGCCTCTTGAGAAGCGCCAGACTGCAACCCTACTGCACCAAGCACCGCCAGCATGGACTGCACTGCAGTGCTGACACCACTCTTGAGACTCTGAGAAAAATACACATAGAAACTGCGTAGAACTCTCAGGGTAGCCTAGATCTGATACCCCAAAGCGCCATTAAGAAGGCATGATCTATGTGCAGCTGCGAGGAGTGCAGACGTTGGAAGGCCTCGGTGCAACCGCCCATTGTAGCATATGCAAGGACCTGCGGCTTGCGACACTAGCAGTCCTCCATCATGAACCAGCGACAAATAACTTTATTTAGCAGAATGACCTCAAGGCGTCAATCAGTCCAAAGAGATTGAGCCTTTATCTACCGCAGGCCTACCTCGAAGCTCGAAAAGGCCAAGCCAAGGAATCCGAAGAACGCCAAAAGACCCACTGTGGTGAGGCAAAGAACGAGCAGCATTCTGTCCAGAGAGAGGCCTACTTCTTGCAGTACGAGCAGCGGCATGAATCTGCCGAAAAGCACTTCAAATCCGCTGAGCAGTTCCCCTAGGGAGAGGTTCAAGTCATGGTTGATATCCATGAGGTCAAACATGCGCTTGATGTCTTGCTCGGGCATCTGGATCCTCATTTTTTGAATTACATCCCTAAGCATTCCAAAGGTCATGCCCTCAACTGAGAGCGAGCTAAGAATCGAGCCAACGTCCTCTGGCCGTATCAATCCGAATCGGTTCGTTCGGCGCTCCAAGGCCTTCAGCACTCGCTCCAGCCGTGATTCAGGCACTTCAAGTTGTAGCGAAAGCGTCAGCAGCACGCGAATAGCCTCTGGCCATAATCCAGTCATCAAGAGCCTGAAGCGTAAGTACATAGGAGAGCAAAGATCTCGCTTTAAATTTACTCGGAAGCCCAAGGGTGAGGCAGACACACACACATACATACATATACACACACACATACATACATATACACACACACATACACACACATACATACACATACACACACACACTTTGCTGTGGCCTGCGAACACCACCACTTGGCTAGCTGCAGCAATGCAGGAAGCGCGTTGCGGCGACAATCATTACCGCGGCAGTTTCTTGCGGAGGCAGTCGATGCTGACAACTCTGCCTTTCGTGGGGTCCATTCCGAGAGTATCCATTTCCAATCGGAGGTACTTGGTGCGAATGCTTCCCTCTAACAGTCCAGCTGGCAAAAAGTCTGTCACATCCATGGGGTCTTTGGGAAGTTCGTCCCATAGAGCCCTTGCTGCCTGCGGCATTGCAGAATGTGAAAACACCGCTATCCGTCTGCCTTTTTTGTCCTGCTGCTCACTACTACCTGCCACTCGCCTGTACATCCCTTCCCTTCGCCAGGACCAGAAGCGAGCCAGAAGTTTCGTACCAAGTGAAGGAGACGCAGCTTACCCGATCAGGTATGGCAATGTCCAGCTGTCGCAGAATTCTTCTGAAAATGACAAACGTTACCAGGCCCTTAAACCCCACAATACTTGACACAGGATCTCGATTGAGGAACGGCTTTCCGAGCGCAGTGAAGGGCTGCAAGTAGACCCTGGTGATGCCCAGCTTGACGTCTCTCTCGGGCAAGAACTGCTGAATCTCGTCGTAAGTGTCAAAGGAAATCATGATCCACAGCATGCGCGAGTGTCTGTGCCCGACGCTCAGACCCAGCTTCATGGCCACACGGTGAAACATTTCAAAGGACACCATGCGCATGCCCTGAATCAGAAACACCTTCTCGCAATGCACTGCACTCTAAAGCACGTTTCGGGGGGCAGGCGCCCCTACCGAGGGAAAAGCACAACAGCTAGTCTTCGTGCTGATATTTCACGCAAAAAGCAGCTTAACGGCACCCAATTCCAGCGGGCTGCATGCATGCATGGATGCATGCATGTCGCACCTCTTCCATGGCGTCGAGGGCTAGGTCCCCGGGAACTGCCTGTAAATCCTCGCCTTCGACTCCCCTCAGCGCACTCTCTCTGGAGACTGTGCTCAGCTGCGTGATGCCTTCCTTAGGCCCCGCCTTACGGCCTCTAAGACGATCCCTGCCCCTTCGCAACTCGGAAATCTGCGGCTGGAACAGCTTGTGGATTTCTTTGACGAACTCAACCATCTGACTTTTCCCCATATACCCCGGGCAGGAAGCAGTCAGCCTGTCGAAAGCCTTAAACATCTCAGGAGTCCAGCCAGGGTCGTGCCGGAAAGACGTCCAGTCGATAAATTCGCTGACTGTCTCACCTGCAAAAACGCAGTAGCGGCAGCGACCACGAGCGCCCCAGGGTGCCATATCATCCACACTTCTGGCGACACATGCTGCGGCCTCTAAGCATGCAAAGGAGGGTATTTGTATATTCGCGGTAAACACGAAGCTGCTGCATGTCGTGTGTATGCATCTTGCGTAAGTCAACAAGGGCGAGGCGACTCGTGTAAGGTGCTTCCAGTGCCCCTCTAACAGAGTCCACGACAGTCGAGGCAGTGTGTGTGTGGACTGCGTGCGACAGCTGGGTATTTGTGTCTCACTGGAGGCTTGAATGTCGCAAACGGCAGAATCCTTTCGGATGCCCAGCTTCTCTAAAGCGCCAACCGCGTGCCCTCGTTCATGGACATAGACGGACCCTATTTTCAGCTGCTGAAGGCAGCCAACGACTCCGGAGAAGTTCAGGCGGTTGTCTGTAAGGAGCTGGATAGCCTCATCGACCAAGTCTAGTGGCAAAAAACCAGAATGATTCCCCAACTGGTGAAACACGCTGCGAGTCCGTTCCAGGTTGCTTTCCAGCCGCCGCTTTTGACGATCTTCTGCCCCCTGAACTCCTGTGGCAAAAGGCACATACACACACACACACACACATACACACATACACCCACACACACAGGTCCATCACCTTGCGCGTTGACACCCCTCCATGAACCGAAGGGCTAAAAACAGGACGATCCCGCAGCCGAGAACTTCCGCCTGCCCGCTAGAGCCAGCGTTTCCATTTCCCTACCTAGAGAACTTCGATCTTCGTGCCGCAAGTCAAACTCGTGGTCTCGCATGCCGTCCACATCCACAGCACCCCCAGGAAGGTCGTCAATAGAAAGGTTGTTGCCTAGCAGCTGAACTAGGAACTGGAAGCCTGCGAGCCGACACGCATGCGTTTTGGGGGAACTTGCTAGTAGGTTCAATCTATGTCACCTAGAACGGATAGCTGAAACGCCGCAATCTAAGAAGGCAGTGCACAGCAGTGCGTTCCTGCTGCTGCATTCGGGCGGCGTTGGGGGATGTAGGGTTGATACGGCAGCAGTCTTCGACGACAATGGCCATAAAACTTCTTTAACTAAAAGGGAAGGGTCTCCACACGCACACGGCAGCCAAAGGTATCTCTCCGCAATGTACTTGAGGACCTGGACTACGTGTGTGGTCGAATTCATCCGCTGCAGACGGCCACCGAGCTGTTTGTCGATTGCATCAACAACAAGCTTGAGACATGCAAGTTCCTTCGGCTGGATAATCTTCATCTGCGCGCACGAAAGGATGCGAAGTGACCCGGCAGTCCCGCAAGGGGCGGCGTTCAAGTTTCATGCTCATCAGAAATTCACGCATTGGCACTTGGAAAATATCCGGAGGGGGGGGAAGGGCAGAAAGATGTCGCACCTCGCGAATCGCTGCCCCTTCTACAATGAGTTCTAGGTCTTCTTCTTGCACTTGGCCTCTCTCAAGAACCTGGATGTCTACAAGCGTCTTCATGATAAGGTGAACTTGCAGTTGCTGCTGCTGGGATCCCTGTGCCTTGGCTATCAGCGCCAAAGTTTCCCTTATTTCGAAGTCGTTTTCAATCCTGTAGCGCTGCAGTGATCGCATGAGCTGGTTTGCCGTCTTCGGGGGTAGGTTGGTTAGGGCTTCTTGGTTCGAAGGGTGCACCTCGGACCGTGAAAGCTCCAAGCTGCTGTTCAAGAGGCGAGAGGCCTTCATCGACACCTTCTGCGGCATAATGTTATCAAAGTAGTCTTGAATTCCGCTACGGACATTGAGCGTGTCGAACATTTGAGCATGCACCAAGCGAAATTGTCTGGTGAGTTCTTGGTAAAACTCCACTTGAATGACCTTCAACAGAGTCACGAAGCGGTCTTCCTGTGGGCAGAAAGCAGTGCCAAGCATGCACGCAGCTTCGATTGGGGCTGAGGTGGCTGTCTTTATTTAGAAGCAGGGGAAAAGCAAGGAGGTTGCGCAGGAGTGCCTTGCCCTATGCGCGGCTGACACGCTGCAGTAGCGTCAAAAAAAATCGCCATGTGCCATGTCCACTCGGAGTGAGCGCCTCTTCCGCAGACATGAAGATAAAGGCTCGCTCCCTCCAACATACCTTCTTCGCACCGAAAGGATCCTCTGCCGCAAGGCCACCAGCAGCAGAGCAAAAGACAGAGCCACCTCGCGACAGTCTCATGCCTGGAATGGATATCCCAAGGACTGCTTCCTTGCCAAAGACTGGCGAGAGCAGGAGAAGATGCGTCTCGAGCGTCTTGGCCGCTAAGTAGGGAACCGAGGAAATAAGCTCGTCAATTGCTCTGCATCAAATTGGAGAAGAAAGAACGCATGCTTACATACATACGATTCGCACGAAGGTGTGTGAGGTCTTTCTTCAAGTACAAAGGGGGGTTGAAGGCGGGGGTAGGTAGGTGTGCAACGGCAAGAAACACTCGAACCCTCCTCCTCTCTGACAGCCCTAGATTACATCCCCTCGCAACGCACTGTCCGCGATTTTCTTGCGTGACGAAGTTATAAATGAAGCGGAGCTTGCGCGCATTGATCTTGGACTTGAGTTCAAATTCGATGCGCTCTTCCTCGGTGTTTATTTCGGCCTTTGTTTCTCCACCTTCGTCATCAACTTCCTGCATGAAATAAGGCCCCGCAGTCGTAGAAGTCTCTCGCTTGCGTTGTTGCATCAAAGTGAGGCGTGCTGCGCCGCAGTATGTAAAGCCTCAGGAGAGACGACCCTACATTGGGTATGTCGTCGTCCTCTTCATCTGTAGTCTCCTCAACGTCTGAGGGTTCGCTAGCAGAGAGTTCGAGACTCTCATCACTTAGCCGATCGAGATCTTCCATATCCATTTCGTCACCCTCTCCAGGCCGCAGCGTAGGGAAAAGCAGCTCAAAATCACGGTCCAAGTCGCCTGACGTCAGGACAGAATAACGCGGCAGACATGGAAAGGTGGGTTCGCTTCACCTGGATTATTGCGAAACGCGATGCTAAGGGTGCAAGCGTTTTGTAAAGGCCTGGAATGCGGCGAAGTGGAACCGAAAAGGCGCGACTGCGGATTCAAGAGGAATATCGCTTGCCAACATATACCGGATTGGAGGGTGTATATCTTGACGAGGTCATGGAGTGAAATTCCAACGGCGGGATCGATGCTCGTGTTGACGGCATCATTGAAGTACTCGCACAACTGCTCCCACTGACTCTGCGTGTGCAAGCAAGCAGGAGGCCCTTTGCTGCTCTTTGTGCTGTGAAACAAATACGTGCCCCGTATGCAGATGATGCCGACCCCCTTTTGGCTGCAAAAACGTTTTCGCCCGTACCAAGTCTGCATCGCTTCCCTTAACGCGTTGGAGCAAGGAAAAATAGTTCTTCGCCGACAAGTGATCCTTGTGGGCCTCCACAAACTTGTCAAAGATCAGCTGAACCTTGAGCAGCTCATCGAGCTCTTCGGCCGGAGGATACTTAGGCACTGCAATAATCGCTTGATTGTATGTCGTGTTGGGAGGCGGCGACGTATCCACCTTGTACCTACAGTCGCACCGTTCATGCCAATTTTAAGGCCACCTTTCTTGCCTTCAGACAGCACGTGGAGCTGGCGAGAAAGCCGCCTTCGCGGATTTGAGGCCCAACGGGGTGCACAGCAAAACGGCTACCTACCGCTTTGCGGTGTGACTGCGAGAACACCCCCAGGGAATGACCTCTGCAAGGCGTGTGGAGCTTGGCTTACCCATAGCGCGGTCCATACTTCACGCCATCCTTTAAAAGCGCAGTATCCCATCCCGTCAGCATGTCATCCACCCGTTCACTATGGCGTTCGACTTCCGCGCAGGTGGCAAAGCGTGCTGCAAAGGCAGTCCTCATCGCAGAACGCTGCTAATCTACGCTTCCTGCTGTAGTGCTGTATACATAGACGCGTTTAGATACAGTGCGATCGAGCATCAAACGCGCTTTCGGCCGATACGCTTTGCGCTACACAGGTTTTTCGGCGGCAGGAGCGAAGGGGGACAGACACGTCTGCAGGGTTGCTGCAGCTGGCTCATTACTAGCGCAAAAACTCCTTTGAACTACCTCCTTCGGGAAGATTCAGTATTGTTTGAAGGCCGCAGGCAGCGCCGTTCGCGTCTATGGAGAAGGCGTTGTCGAAGGGCGCCATCACCTTCTCGTAGACGTAGGTAGCCAGCTGTATATACACACATTCGCAGAGCAGGAGGAAACTTACGCGCTTTTTAGAGTCGCCTGTTTACCCGGCTGTGGATCGTGAGTTTGGGCACGAAGAAGAAAAGTGTGCTTGGAGTGTAGGTGGCCTTGTGTGCTAATATTGAGACCTTAGCATTTCAAAGATTCTGTACTAGAGGAGCCTGTGCCTGTCTAGATTCGCTTTTGCACGAATACCATGAGCCAACGTGCTGCCCTTTTACCTTTTCTTTCTTTCGCTTCATGCCAGCTGAACCAAAATGCTTGAAAGAATCACCGGAGCGACTCGAAAAGGAGTCGGACTCCTCGTGCATGTACCCCAGCTGATACTCTCTGCGCATGCGCATGCGCGCCTCCTGATAAACCAGCAGCCGCCCGCACACTGGGCCAGTGCTGTGCAGCACGAGCCTAGACCATCACCTTGCATACAGTGCTAAGAAACCTAGCACGTGCTCGATCGATAGAACAACGCTTACTCGGAGCTCGTCCCTTATCTTGTCTCTGTAGGAAATGAGGGTCTCGTCCGCCACGAGCTGCTCTTTCCCCGTGTATGTTATGTTTGTGTGTGCAAACCAGTGGTCGAGAGCCAGTGACAAAAGCAACTGCATGTTTTCCTCTATGTATCTGATAACTGACTCCTGAAGATGCATACACATTGTTACAAGAGGAAATACGAAAGTAACGAGACGTGTGCTCCAATTCTCTGCCTTCCCCCGTGGTGCTGCATTCTACTGCCTCGCTGGCGTGGCTGCAAAACAGCCAGATGCGGCCCCCGACAAGAAAAATCTGAAGAAACGTCAGAAGGAACGCCCTGAAAGCTCACCCTCGACGAAACAAAGTTGCTCCACAGGAAGAAAATTACAAACGTCACCGATCCGAACATTGCAGCATAAGGCAAGAACGAATCGGAGTTCACCAAGGCCCCTAGAAGGAACCACAGAATAAAGGAAGATGCTGCTAGCGTCACAGAGAATAAGGCCATGGTGAGGAATGCCCGACCCAGCAAGTCGACTTTCAGCATCAAGCGCGGTTGTTCATCCCTCAGGAAGGCACTGGAAACGCATCACAAGACAAAGCCTCAGTCAACCGATCCACAGCGCTCCTTGGTCATGCAGCACACAGCAAGCGACATGCATCGAACCAACACACGGCCATGGTGCGGAGTCTAATGGCTGCTATATGATCGTTGCTTACTTGAAGAAGATGGCAACAGTCATCACCAAAACATGCAGAGAAGCCAAACTAACGATTGCGATCCCCCACGGCTCAAGCTTAAAAATGGAGTTCCACGAAGGGTCGAAGATGATATCTGGAAGAAACCACGTGCCTCCTGTAGAAGACCTATCGGTCTCTACTTCCTGTGCGACACAGAGAATCCCAATGTGGAGGGGAAGGAAATATACGCGTGCTGCAGACCAAGCCAGCATGCGGCTTTGCATTATGCAATGAGCAAAACGTTCACGACTGCTGGGAAAGGCAAAGTACACAGTTTCCAAGCAACCCGAATGGCCCAAAACTCCTGAAGAAGAGAAGAGGCTGTCTGAAGACTTTGCATGCGATAGGGTGTCCCTTACCGCCAAGGAATGACAGTCATACAAATACACCCAGACAAGCAAAAGTGGAAATCCGTATCCCGCTGCCAACTGCAGGCAGACGAGAAAAAAGTTGAGAATGTTGGGAAGCACGATAAATTCCGCAGTGCGACTGCTCATAAGCCTAGGAAGCTCCTTCAGTATCGACCCCCATCCCTTTTTGTTCAGCCTGCCGACACCGCGCGCTCGGGTGATGGCAGCCCCCATGAGCTGAATGGCCTTTTGCATGATGACATTGTTGTAGCAGAGGCCAGTGTTCAGCAAAGATATATCGGGAGACCGAGTCCACCAATTCACGTCTTGTGTGATTTCAACATTTTCGATGATCCGAACAAGGCGAGAGACAGACCTGTAGAATCCCACAGAAGAACGAGAGAAGTGTTCGGTACACTTCTGTGGCTGGAGGCTAGGACGCCTTTCCCAAGTGCCTTACCCACTTCACAAGAGTGCCGTACATATTAATGATCTGCAAGCGACACTGCTCACGTACTTGTATACGACCACTTGTTTTTCTTGCATGTTGGAAGCCTGCACGCCCTTTTCTTCATCCGTCTTCGCCAGCATGACCAACTTGGACTGCGTGCTCACCACGCACTGGCCAGGGCAGTGCACGGCTTCTGCGTAGGGCTCAGTCGCGAAGGGAGGCCTCAAGTCAGGACATATTTTTAGCATTATCTCTTGAACAGAAAAGCCGGCCTCCACCAGCTTGGCTTCGGAAACATGCTGAAGCAGGGAGGGCATTGAACAGACAACGCGTGGCGGCAAAATGCAGCTCACACCACGTGTCATGAAAGAATGTTTTGCCGTAAACCCTAAGCCCGTGCAGAATCGTCGCGCTCCCCTGACAGCAGCCCCCTTCCTCCCCGTTCTGCCCCCACGCTGCCCTCCACTGGTGAGAAGCTGCTTTGCTTGTCTGACACCTCGCCACTGAAAGTTCATGAAAGCCCCAGTACAGAAGCCGTACCTCCATCTCGAGTCCATGGGATCTGCAGAAGCAGGCGTACAGAAGCTCCAGCTCGCAGAGTGGCGTGGGCTTCACAACGTAGAAAGCATTTGACTGGCAAACTGCTTCCTCAAGCGTTGTTAAGGACCCTATCTCCGTCTCAAACATGGCGATGTACACCAGTTGGCATGTTTCTTTGTGCTGAAGGAAGGCACACGAGATGCGAACGGCCGGTATAACACAAAGCGCTCGGGAGGCCCGTATAAGGCTCATGAGCACACTAGAATAGCATGCGGCTTCGCAATTTCGGGAGTTTCAGTGCTTTTTTGGCAAGTTGCAAGTTTTCGCTGCGTCTGCTCCCTAAGCTAGAAAGCCGGGAAAATTGCATGAAGAAGCAAAGAATGCACTGCTGGCCGGCATGAGAGCAAAAATGTGACATTCAACAATTCCTCTGCCAGAGAACCTGCATATTCAAGAAACTTTTTTGACTGAAAATGGCCACATATTTGCTAATCAGTTATTGCAGCAATCAAAGAGAGATGCCCTCCGACCAAACGCACCCGGAACTGTGTATCAACGTGCCAAGCGTAGCTGCCGGTGTTGGGAATAGCGCGTCCCCAGTGTAGAGGATATACAAAAGCATCTGTAGTGTGATCGAAAAGCCCCAAAAATACATGATCTGGTCGCAAAGGCGAGTCTGCCCACTGCCACTGGACAAACAGGTCTGCGCCTTGAAGCACAGGACGCCCTGGCAAGTCTCGAACGAAATGCGGAGACACTTCCTTCATGGTGATTCCTCCAATTCGGCTCTTTCGGCCTTCGGAAAAAGCGACGGAGCTTCTGGGGGCCCTGCTGGCAGCTGATAGGAGTGTGAGATCACCGGGAGACGACTGCGGTGGAAGAAGTGGTGCTGCATGCGCACACGAACATGCATATCAGTGTTTGTTTTTGTTTTGTTAGGTCAGAGAAAGGGTTCACATGCTGCCCTCTGTGTCTTCGCACGCCGCGTGTTATACCCACAACGTGTATCTAGAGCCTCCCGTAGCCAGTGCAGTAGCCAATGCAACTCTTGCATCAGACTGCCTACCGCGCAAAGAGTCGGTGTCGAGGGGCACCACAACGCTGCGTCTGGATCTTCCCAGAACGGTTCTGCTACTTTGTGACAATTGCGAAGGGTCTACACCGACAGCAGGCTCTGCGTAGGATTGGGAATGCTCCTCCATAAGGCCGAGTTGTGTCAGTATATCTTCGGTGTTGCCTTCTACTTTGCCAAAACGCGCACGTCGAGAGGGTGCCGCCTCTGTAGATACGAGACAGCACAGAGCACATAGGGGCGAACATGCCGCTGCGCAATGGCTTGAAGGCTAAAGCTGCCCAATGAGACATTTGTCCCTGCTTTTTTGAATCGCGTGGTGCCAAAGGAGTGCCACAAGGGAAGCAGAAATTTCAAACAGACACTTTTCCCGTTGCAATGATCCAGCGTGCCTCGACAAATAGAGTGCAAGCGGGGCTGCTGCTGTACATCCAAGGGCCGTCCCTGCTTCGAAATCGTACCGTGCATTGGTTCTTCTTGTATTCGAGCCGTGGTTCTCGCCGCCAGAGCTGCACCCATTGGCTGAAAGTCGGTCTTTTTACGAGCACGCCGCCTCTGGTAACCGGGGGCCTCTTGCTCTTCTTCCTTGTCCTCATGCCTGCATCCCAGCACAGCCATGTTTTGGTGCCTTCTTAGCCCCCGCCGCAGAGGACGCGGGATGTAAGGGCTCACGCATGCAGATCCTGCGAGGCGTACCTGATGTAAGAACGGATGTTTTTAATGTCGAGACTGCATTCCAAACGCCCCCAGGGGCCTCTTCCGTCAACATGCTCTAGGCCAACACGGAAACGACTGTGTCGCCCAGAGCACTGCGCGTCGGGGGAGCTTCCTGATTGCGGGAGGACACACACGATGCTTCCTGCCGGCGGACTTAATTATACACGGGAAAGCGACGGGCAGCCCCCATAACTGCACCCTGGAGGGGCTGGGTAGGCACGCGGAAAGAGCACAATGCATGTCTTCGCGTCAGGAGCAAGTACCGCTGGAGGCAGCCGCCAGCCACGCTTCTCTCGCTAATTGCGATCATGGAGGCCACAGCAAAGACGAGCACATACCGCTCAGCACATGGTCCCGCATGGCGTCCTTCACGATATGATAGAGGTCTTCGAAGCGGATTACGCCATACGCGAGCACCTGGCCCGTTCCTTCATCCGACACTTCAAATCCAATCACGTGCTGTGCTATGCGATCGCGATTCAGGCGAAACGATTGGCCTGGACACGTGAGGAAGGCATAAGCCTGTGCAAATGGCAAGGCAACACAGCAATCGACTGAAAGATCCTTTTGCACCCGCCCCCAAGCCCCGGAACTGCTGATGGCAGGAGTGTCTAAATGTATGCATCCACTTGCATGCATGCCCAGGAGACTCGTCTGGTAGCCCGACCTGTCTGTCCGCTTCGTGGAGCTGCGAAGGGTTGACGAGCGTCGGCTTTCCTCGAAACGAGACATCCGCATACACCTTGCGTCCTGTGCGCATTGCAACCTCGCGGGCCTGATGCCACAGCAGGTCCCCGGATACACATGCAGACACCGCGTTAAAAAGCGAAGATGCCGAGGCATGCATTCGCTTTTAGAAATTTCTTCTCCAGAAATACAGAGGTGCGCATGCCGTGTCTCAAAAGCCCTCCTTGTAAGTAGCGGGGGTCCAAAGCGAAGGTGTCGAAGGCCGCTGCGCAGGTGCAACTGTGATTGCGGGGTATGTGTCTGCAGAAAAAACTATTTATATATGTATACGTTTATGGATTGCCATGTCCTGGACTGCAACAAAGCGCTTACAGAGTGTGACTTGTGCCCAAAGTGTGCAGCCACTACAAACTGGCACTCGGCTTGCAGCAGTGAGTCCGTGAGGCTTGTGAAGAGTCGCGACTGAGTGCCGTGGAATGGATCTGAGCGGTGTCTGTGCGCAAAATATACACACACACATACACACACGTAGGGCCGAGGCATACTTTGCGACAAGGGGCAAGTGCTTCAACTCAGTCTGTCTGGCGTCCCGCATGCAGCCATGTCAAGGAGGACTGCTAGGCAGGGAGGGTCAGAGTCTGTGGGAGGAGATGCAGCGCGTGCAGGGGCTGTTCAGAGCGGCACATTATGGGTAAACTAACCTTCCTATCGAGTAGCTCGTTTGCTCTGGACGAGGCACGGCGAACATGTGAAGCTGGAGATCTTCTAGGGCAACTGGAATCGAAAAGTGGCTGGCCGTTCTCGCGAACTTTCTCAGGAAGATGTCTAGGGAGGAAACCCGAGTAGGGATACACTTGCTGAGGGCTAGCAAGGGGTAATCTGTAAAGGAAAGATGCGGCCCTAGCATGAACTCCGCTGACCAGCGACTCTGATCAATGAGGCGTCCCTGGGCATTAAAGAAGATCAGCCGAACGCGATACTTCCTGTGCATCTTCAGCTCATAATGTTGAGCCGTTTCGAGATGAACGGATCCTGGGTGGCGGGACGGAAGAAAGAACTCTTTTTGATTGAGACCAAACTGGTGCACGGTTTCAATCCGTGTCGTGTTCAGATACACATATATTTCTGCCTTGCTGCACTCGACGGCCTTTGCGCGGTCGTTAGCTGCCTCAGCCCACGCTGCGGCAGAAGGTTTTAGGTGTACTCCCATCCACGCCGCAGGCTGAGAGCAGTCCCCCGTAGACCATCTTAGCAAAACGCCGTGCGCTGGATAGGCTACAGGCACAGCCATCAAGTTCCAGCCTCCATCTTGAGCAGCATGAAGGGCCGCTGTGTATGCAACCACCAGGCACACACACACATACACACGCACACATACACATGCACACATACACACGCACATATACACACGCACACATACACACACATACGCCTCTTTGCGTGAAAAGAAGACTCCATAGACCCTATAAGGCGTCCTCCTCCTTGCAGAGCTGCCCACCCGAAAGGAGCTTCTTTATATTCCGCATATTTTTAGCAGTAAGGCGACAGGGCTTTGTGCAGACCTCACACGGAAAAAATCGCGCGGACTTAGTGATAACAGGAACGAGAAAGCCAAGGCCAAAGAAACGGGAGCAGTGTGTGTGGCTCACATGGCAACTCATGGTCAAGGCGGTGACTCGCAGCCTTCAGCACGATCGCCTCCGTATGCGCTTTCCGCAATCGTGGCATCAGCGTGCGAAACCACACGTATACAGAGCCACAGGCCAGCGCTAAGGCAGCCACGATGCTAATGGTGATGGCGACCACAAAGGACCAGGTGTCTCGTAGCCTGCATGCCACGCACAGCAAGCAACACCCGCGAATGCCTTCCTGCAAGCCTGACTGGATCTCTCCAGCGCAAAAATACGCTACTATGGCCCCTGCAAGTACGCCAGAATAGCCTCAAACGTCGAACGCCTTCTCCGCATGCGCGCTTTGCAAGTGCCGCATGTGCAGGGTGCTGCAACACCAGCATGCGGAACTGCCCCTCATGAAGTAGGGCGTCTCATATAGCACACGAATGCGCACGGCAGGCACCAGCGAATGCACGGGCTGTTTGAGGGCCTCCTGTGTAAGAGAGGCACTTTGTAGCGGGACCGGCATATGGGGCAGCACTTACGAGACATTGACCTTGAGGAGAGCATCGTTCTGAACAGAGAAGCGCACTTGCTGCGCAGCGGTGTGTCGGCTCCACACAAATAAGGTGCTTTGTGTACGGGCTTCGGCCAGCACTTCCCACAACACCAGAAAGGCGTCTTCCACAATATCCTCCTTACACTGCCCTGGACCCTTGACTAGCCCAACGTATTCGCCAGCAGAAGAGGGAAGGTCTGTAGAGTTTGCCTCGGAGAGGCGGCGAAGCTGCGCTCCACAAAGGACAAGCAGCGCACAATCCAGCGTCCCTCAGCCTCCAACGTAGATTGAAGCATTACCGTGCTTTACAGCTCTACCTGCAAGCCACGCAACCTTGCAGAGTGTTCAGTGACTCAAGCGCTCACTTCCAGCGTCGAGGATCCCCCAGGACCAGCTCCGCCTCCTGCTACAGTTGGTGGAGTTATAGCTGCTGCGCTCAGATTACTAGCGGCCTTCAAAACACCTGTAAGGAGACCGTTGTCAGGTTCGCCTTCACCCCTTTGTGGTTGACTTGCTTTGTGGTCTTGGCCTCCTGGAGCCTCCTCACTCGTCTCAGAGGTTTCACCCCCCTCATCGCTAATAGTCCTCTCCAGAAATCTGTCCTGACGCTTGCTTATGGAGGTAGAGGTCTCCTTCGGCACGAAAAAGTTCACGAGCGACTGCAGCAGCGACTCCTCAGAAGATGTGACGATGTCTGGGAGTGTGTCGTCTTCCTCGTCAATGTGCACGCGGCAGAAAAGGCCGCGCGTCTGGAGTGGCAGGTGCAGAATACGGGGTTGCAACATGCCCCCCGACAAGACTACAAACCAATACACAGACCTTAGGTAGGCGTTGCTGCTGAGGACTCGCCAGTTTCCCGGGTGGGAGATCCCTGCATGGTCGACAAGTATGATCCACGGCGCGGCAGGGTCTTCCTTAAGCCATTGGAGCGCACTTTGCACGCGGAGAAGGGAGTAAGGATCGAGGTGCGGCTTGCTCTGCTGATATCGGCCTGCCCACGTGTGCATTGGCCACTCAGTGTCTTCCTTGGATCCTCTGGAAGTCGCGTAAACCGATGCCTGCTCCGCGTCGACGTCGATCTTAATGCTCATGAGCCCCGCAAAGAGGGAGGACACATCCGCCGGCTGGAGCAAGGCTTTAGCAGAGCTCAATCCCCTGTTGCTTTCTGAGACGGCGACACTGACGCTCCCTGTAGCCCTGAAGAGGCTGGCGGCGGCCGTGTCGGCTCCCATGGAAAGGCTCAGCGGGTAGAGTGAAACGATGTGTACCTCGGCGGTACGGGAGACGATGGAGATAGGGGCGTTACTATAGGCTGAAGCTGGACCATCAAGCTCTAAATAGAGGTGTCCTGCGCCAAGCACAAACTTGGCTGCCCTAGACTCGACTGAACTGAGTCGCATATACGCGTGGAAGGCGTCCACTGAGATGGAAGCGGCTCGTACAGGCACACTGGCGTCCACTCGAACATAGCGGTCTGCTGGCGCGAAAATCATGTTGAGGCTGCCGAAAGAGAAGTCCTTTGCCAAGTAAAACTCGGTCGAGCATTTATACCAAGGGTCGAAGTTCGTCATGTGCAGCAGAACATGCAGGTGGCCCTCCGGCCCTGTGCGGAACACTGGCACGCCCGCCTGGCTTGGAATCCTGTAGTGCATCCACGACCGAATTCGAATGAAGCTTTTGGCTCCTTCTGCTTGCAGGAAGGTTACTCCGCAGTTTTTGAGGTTCAGCACGACGTCCGCATGCGGCTGCAGCGGCATTTCTCCAACGTAGACTGCCTTGCGCCACCAGTGGAATGCAGCGCTGCATGTCACAGCCAGAAGCGCCAACAAGCCCAGCAAGCTAAACATGGTGCTTCCACCTTTGACGCAATTTTGGGGGATCCCCGGAACCTGTGGCACGTTGCGCATGAAGTCTGTGCCCAGCTGGCCGTGCGAGGGCGTTGGACTGTCCGGAGAGCCGTCAAGAAACGTCTGTTGGCCCTCTTCAGCCCCTGAAACTCTCGTGATATCGGGATTCTCTTCAGTTCTGCCTGTCAAAGGGGGAGAAGCAGAGGTCCGTCTACGGCTGGCTGGGGCCCCTACTATTCCTGAGCCGACAAAGGCACGGAGTTCGCTCGAGTCTTTACATGCGGAGTAGCGGGACTCTGCAGGCGTATCCACTTCTAGCAAGGAGACTGCGTGATCCTTGCTTTCTCCGCGGGAGGTTGTTTCGCGGATGGCTGCCTCAGCTGCGTCCCTTGAGGGTGGACATCGGGGGTCAGCCGCGGCATGCGGGAAGTCTCTCGAAATGATGTCGATGTCTTCATCGTCTTCAGCGTATACTTGGCGCAGCGGAGTGTATGCGCGTCCCCTCGTGACGCGATCGGCCCGAAGGCCAGTCAGATCGTCTTGCATTGGCCTAGCACTGCTGGCGGTGGTACGAAGCAGTGGGGCCGTACTGGTGGCTAGCGGGCGCTGATCATTGAAACCAAAAAAACAAAAGTCGCATTACAGCTGAAGAAGCGATTGTTGATTCTGCTGTCGGAGCTAATGCTGCTGGGACCGCGCCTTGGGAGGCCGGGAAATCCCAAAGCTAGTGCTCCCCCTGAACCGCAGCCGGAAGGAGGAGCTGGAAAATCCGTACGAAGCTATGACTACGTCTTTCTCCAAGATGGCGTTAAAGGGAGCCCACAAGGGAAGCTGCTAAGGGCGTTAAGAGAGTTTTCCGCTAGAATTTCAAGGGAAATCGCCTCATGTGCAAAGTAGCTGGTCAGGTCGCCGTGCAGAGGCAAAAACACAAACGGAGCAGGAAAGGAGGGCGTCCGTATAGCTTCAAAGCGGGCATAGTGAGGCCAACTTCCAGCTTGGGGCTTAGATTCTACTTTTTAGGCTCCTGGAGAAAAAGAGAGACGATCGCCGCACTGGTATATAGCGCGCTGCCGACACGTCTTAACAACCGTCAATGCGAGAGCGCTCTAAAGGGGGCCACACCCACTCTGTAACTTGAGGCGTAAGCACGCCAACCTCGGAGTCTTAAAAGAATTATAGGCTAGTTGTTCCCCCAGAGAGGCACATGCTGCTCGTACCCAATGGTTGTGGCTTCTAAGGGAAAGACCCGCAGACTGAGACAGGGAGTCCCATGGCGAGGCCCTAGGCCTTAGGCAGCACCCCCGTGGCTGCTGTGCATCAGGAGAGTACGCAGCAACTTAAGGTCTGAACACCACAGAAAGCTTTTAAAAGGAATTAACATCGTAGAAGAAAGTATGAAAAGCCTTGCGAGTACCTTCACGGTCGTAGTGCCCACTCCGGCTCCCTGCTGCTAGACCTCGTCTTGCCTGTCTTCTGCCCTTACCAGCACACACCCGCCTGCACTCATCTCATCCCACTCGCATCCAGTTGAATTATCTAGACACTCCAAAAATTAACAAATGAGCGCATTTTATTCAACGTACTGATACTGCAATTCAGAGCTGGGGCTTTGGTATAACACCCCTTGCAGTGGTCGGCAGCAGTAAAAGGTGTGTCAGGGCTCGACTGTTGGTCACAATTTTCTCCAGACCCCAAATACGCCTTTTTGTACTCCTTGACTCTCTAGTGTGTGCTTCAGACTAGCAGTGATCACCTTTAACAAATGAAAACAAATTGAAGCGTCTTTGAGTGCATTGGAGTAGTACGCATGTATCCCATCGTCAGAATACGGCTCTAGGGCTCAACAAAACAAAGTGTCTTAGAGTACCTTTGTAACTCGTTACCTCAAAGATATACTGACATGATGGAGGACTCAATAGGGCTCGAGGCAAACCTGCAGCGAGGTGCCTGCTCCCACATATACCGCAGCACAATGCCTTGCTGGCTTACTAGAACCGTTAGGACATCTGCCTTTCTTAGCAGATCCTAATGCTCCTGATAGCAGCTGAGATTAGTGGCTGTGTTGAATACTTGGTGGTATCTTGCCCAGTCTCCAAAGCTCGTCACACTTTTGTAATGCTTCCTCCTTTCCTGCTTGCTACTTGTTCTGGGCTAAGCAGCACTTAGGCACCTAGTACACAAAGCATATTTACTTAAATTACCAGAGAATGCGATTATTGGTTTGTCTGCTTCTATATCTGTTTACTGTAGACTACTGTTAGCTGGATACAAAAAGACGCAGTCTGCTGTGCGTTTGAGCTAGATGCGGTGTGCAACTGGCTGTGAATGCTCGTAGTGCTTATAGGAGAAGCTACGCGCATCCCAGGTCTCTCTATCTTTCAATATTGAAAACTTTGAGAAGAATGGGCAGAGGTAAGAGGGAGCCCTTCGAGGGAAAAACACCTAATGGCTGTTTACAAGGGCTGTACTGAGTCGGAAGCTGACTTAATACTTGCGGACACCTTAAATGGAGCATTACATTCCTTTTCGGATTCTTACCAATCGGCTTCACGAACCTTGGGAACGGCCCGGCCAAGGACATCAAGATTGCCTGATGAGGGGACGAAAGGCGCGAGACAAGAAAAAGCTGGCCGGAGAGGTTGTCTTATCCCTGTCCTTACAGGGACACATTTTGCCTGAAACCCAACAACAGAGAAAAAAGAAAGTTGTTTGATACGCCCAAAAAAGGCAACCCCTTCTCGGCCTCTTAGTCACAAGGCTCTTCTAACGCTTCACCTAAAATCTTTGTTGCCAGACAACACCAGGCTTCTTACAAGCTGGATAGAAGTTACAAATATCCAAGTAAAAGTGTTTACTCCTTTTCCATCCCCGCACTCCTCAAAGTTCTCGATATAAGGGGAAAGGGACAAGTAAGCGCACATTGGTGTATTACGCAAGCACTTTAAGCATCCATCTAGAGCACAAGCACACAACCTTGCCTCTTCTTTTATCGAGCTAACAGCAATAAACCAGTTATGGAAACACAACCCGATTAAATAATTGCTTATCTGAAATAGAAGATATGTGTTTGGTGTATTAGAAAGTGACGACGCGTAACTTAACCTGCTGCATCTCCCTCTTACATCTCAAGACCTCTTCCATCATGGTCCGTACCTGTCCGTCTAGCCCACTTGCATGCAGGACAGCGGAAGGGGTCTTGCCATATCGCCACCGCCATTCATGCAGAAAACTAGTGCAAGTGGGAGTAAAAGTGTACACTAGCCAGTATAGAAAAAGAGAGGGGAATACAAACACACACACTAGACAACAACGAAAAGGGGACACTTAAAACAAAACCAGTGCAGCAGACCAAACGCGTCGAGGCACTGATTTCTGTCAGCCTCCTGCTACGAGAAAAGAGGAAAGAAGTAGAATTTTTGAAGGAAAATGAAGTGCACACTAGTTTGCCAGTGGCTCCGCGCCGATGAGTATGCAAACACAGTCGGCACATGCAGCATGCTCTATTTCAAAGCTCTATAGGCCAGTATACAATCAGGAAGTACAGATCATATCTAAGAAAGCCTAGATATAGATTTTGATGTACTCAACAGAATATCAGTCAAAACAGGAAATTTTAAAGCAAGGCCTGCAGATAGCAGAAGCCACTTAAGGCATAATATGCGCTCGGGAAGGACAATTCGTAAAGAACGTAAGGCATACCACCCATGCCAACTAGCTGTTAAACAAGCAGGCCCATGCATTCTCCCGCAAGCAACGAGCCCTGCAACGGCACCTCGATCAAACACTGAGGCTGGCGTTCCCCAACCCAAACAACCGTCTATTTAGTCCGCGGCTTAGCAGCCCTAAAATCTAGCGCTTCTACGGCTCCCTGTGAATCCTGCACTACCCTGCTGTTTCTAAGCCCTTTTGCTACTAATGGAAGCTGACGACTGCTAACTACCTGTTACAGGCCCAGATGGTAACGGACCTTCCCCGTGCAGACTAGGGATGTGGGGGAACAATGTATAAACAACTATCTTGTTGCAAAGGACCTGAAACGTAGCAAATGGATTTATGAGATTGTAGACTTGCACTTAGTGCATAAATGTGTGGTTGGTTCGCTTGGGCTATCCATCTGCCTAAGAGTTATTCGGGGTGTTCAAAAAATGGTCTTCGTGGAGGTGGGTCAAGAAAGCTTGCCAGAACGCTCTACAGAACGTCGAGTTCGTATCTGCAACAATATTTTTAGGCAGTAAGCGAGACTTCCAAATTCACTCTACAAAATAACGACTTTTAAAGCTGTAACAATGCTGAAGCAAGGAATACAAGCTGCCTTTTTGATTTGAAAAATCCACGATCTCGGCAAATCGCGTGGATTGAGCGGCTGAAAATCTATATGACAGTCCACGCTCTGCTGCCGCCAGTCGCATACTAGGCTACCAAAAGAAGCATTATAGCCTCTCTACTGTAGTGTGGAGCTCACATTGGCCTGAATAAACGTGATCGTGTGCTTTGCACAAAATGACACTGCCGAGCTAAGTCGGAATGCACGGAGACGGAACCCCGACTTTGTCTTGAACCACAGCACGCCATTTTTGCAGCATGGTGGTGCGCAACCTTTTCGATGTTCTGAGCTCAGCCGTAGTAGCGGATGCGCGTGTGTCAACGTATAGAACTAACGCGAGTTTAATAGAATCCCTATCCCATTACAGACAATCGTTGTTGCGCTGTGCAGCAGTAAATTGTTGGGGCGCTGCGAGAGCGCGTCGGACATCACGGTGGTGATGCTCTTTACATCGATGCAAAGTCGTACTACAGGAGCCACCCAAGCCAGCGAACAACTGTAGGATTATCACGACCCTGAAGTTCTTCGTGTGGTACATTAAACAGTTACGGTAGGACTGGTGGTTAGAATGACGCCTACGTTAGTAACACCGGCAATTTTTCACTCACCATCACTCGGCATAGAGGCTTCTTTTCCCGCATTATGTATCGTTGCTCGGTTTGGGTGAAGTGATGGGAGTGACAAACAATAACATCGTGTTTTGGAGAGCCCGTAGCCTGGTTGAAGAGCAGCACCCACATCTATATCACTAGCTCCGCCTTTACTTAGGAATGACACTCATAATTGAGCAGCGCAGACACTGGAAGAGCTGTGAGGCGGCCGATAACACTTTACGCTGTACCACCAGCCTGCTCTGTCCTAGTCGCACCCTGCGTTTGTTAAAGTAGATCAGTCAGTGGAGCAGCGAGCCGAGCAATTCAAGAAATCAAAATTTTTAGTAGTCATAGGACACAAGCCAAGCGCTCTTTGCAGCGTTCCTGTGGTATTCGTATAGGTCATGCATTGAATACTTCACTTTTTGCCAAATCTGGCCCAATTTCTTCAGGCGACACACGGAACTGCAGAAGCACAACTGTTGCAAATACTGAGCCTTTGCTTGCTTTGCATACAATTGCGTGTCCTGCAACAGCTGAATTGTATGCCGTCGGTAATGTAGGTGCCTCATAACGTTTTGGCTCATACAAAGGCATCATTCATGCAGATAGCCATCCGCCATCCTTGATATGCTCACTAACTTCTTACTACTTTAATTTTGCAGTTCAGCTGGGACATTGACAACTTCGAACGGCATGCAGATGCACTCGAGTCTGCGAAAGCGAAAGGCTTTTTGTGGCCATCACCACCGTAGTTGGGTATTTGTACGACAGCGGCTCAAGTAGTTATCTAAACCTCCTTCAGCAGTAACTCTTACTGTAATTTTGAAAATACTCGGCTAATTACACCGTTAGGTGCGCTTGTTTGCTCCTGAAGCCCCAAGTAGTACATCATTTGTGGACGCCCCACCAATAGGGTGCTTCATCGCTGACTCTTTGCCCAATCTGAGACCACCTGACGTGATGCTTCGGGTAGACCTGACATTAGCCACTAAAACAGCAGCAGTTTGCCTAATTTGTAGCGTTTGTAAGCCAAAGTTCCATATATCCTGATATACCAGTCAATAGGTAAAATCCCCTGCACTAGCTTTCTCAATTTTCCCCAAGTGTGTTGTTGAGCTGATTTCGGCAGAACCCGATGAATCAGAGCCTGTGCAAGGGCTTGGACTGTAGTGATCAGATTGACGAGTGCCTCTGAACGAATAGTGACACCGTTTAGGGGCTCCTCCCTCCAGTAAAATAAGGAGCACTTGTTTCTTTCATCTGGAGGGTACAAAGCGAGATACCTCTCCAACCAGCTGATACAATTCTCGGGCAGCTGCCCGTGAGTGCGGTCGTTGAAGGTTTTTGGTCAGCATAACCTCATCAAAGCATCTCCAAGAAATTTGTCAGCTGATAGCCTGCCTTCCCACCAGCCATGGAGCTGCTACGTTTACATCTGAGTGCATGCTGGTCTCTCCGGCTCAAAAGGCGTGGTGCCACTGTCTACATCCTTTGCCAGAAGACTTTTTCCCCTAGCGTTTTTTGCCAAAGGAAATCAAGTATTGGATCAGCTTTCAGCTCTATCAACACCTGGCAACTGTTGTAGTTGAAAGCTGAGATTCCATCGCCTTTACTGCCGGTGGATGAGTGGGGAACAACCGCACGAAATGATATAATGGTACCCAGTGATGCGCTGCATCTGTCTCCGGAGTAGGACACTCCAACCCCACGTTCAGTACAAATTTAATATGCAATTATCGAGTGTTTTATTTGAACACCTTCCGTTTCCGCCTGCCCGCGCTCCTGAGAGTTCTCCATATGACTGGAGAGACAGCTGGCGTGTGCGTAGCTTTACCTTCTGAGGACTTCGAGCTTTTACAATTAGTTGCACAAAGTATCTAGCGCACAGGCACGCAACATTGGATCTGCTTGTATCCAGCTCAGTAATCTGCACTCAATAGGACATATAAATGGACGAATTGATTCGCAGCTCTCGACCAGTTCTACATCAAATATAACTTCTATGGTTGAAAGTGGTGCATTGCAACTAAGCGCGATCATATGTCCCTCGCTCCGGCAGTCTGGAAGCACATGAATCGGTGTCATACGCTCTGTCAGTTGGTAAACGGGTAAGAAAACAGGATACTGAAGAATAAGCCCAGCTTCGACATTCGAAGTGGAGTTTTTAGTCCACTTGTGTACCACACACGTAATGAGTGTATGGATGCACATGTATCCCAAAGTAAAAGTTGATTGAGTTTTCATATCATGTAGACCGTGCGTCCTCACTCCACACTCTTGGGACACCTTGGGTTACAAGCGCGCACTCAGCACCTGCCGCCATATTCCAATATGTGGCATACGGTGTACGACCATATATTTCTTTCAGCACTACAGCGAACCGCAATACTGCATGCTTTTACCAAGCGCTTAGCTCACTACGCATGGATTGCAAGGCATGAACTCTATTTTTTTGTTCTACGCGCTGCCTCGACATGCTTCATCTTCACTTTACCCGTATGGCTCATTCTACAGAGGCCACTACGCAAAAAGGGGGATGTAATGTTATAAGGCAGTAAGTTGAGTCCGTCATTAATAAGAAACTGCTGTCGTCTGCCCTACTGCCATAGAAACAGAGTTGGCAGTAGCAGAGAAGCAGGAGGCCAAAGCCAAGGAAAGCACTTTTTTCTATGCGTGTTTCTGATAAAAGGAGCTGCTTGCATTACCTTTGATCCTCGGGCTTTAGATAAGGGCCTGAGCAGTGTGCGCTTATGAAAAAGAATACGATTTTCGCATGCGCATGCATCGTAAAGCCCCAAAAGCTGCCAAAGGCAAAGGTAGCAGCCACCACTGTTTATCCCTGTGTGTGTATTCTTCTTCCGACGTATTCCTCATAAATATTGGAAGGAAAGTGGGCGGGATCAGGGATTGCTCGACTTCCTTCGTTCTGGTTATAGTCCTCTAGCCTTTGCCCCCTGATTGCGGGCTGTCCTGACACCTCTGCAGCGGTTTCTTTCAGGCCAGATGGCGTCGGGTGGAGGGCTACTGGAGCAGCGGCATACCTTCGAACAGTTCGTGACAGGCTCTTGCGGCACCATTCCCCGGCTTCAGCGTCTCGGGGGGGTGTTCTTCACGTGTTTGAAGGAGCGGCAAGATGGAGGGAGGCGCAGCGGGGGGCCCAGGGCACTGTGCCTTTCAACTCTGGGTGGGCAATGTGCCATTCGACGCGTCGGAGGTGGAGCTAAAGAATGTGCTCTCAGTCGCTGGCAGGGTCCTTGGAGTTCGCGTTAAGTACGATGCCGAATCAGGTACGACGGGTGGGCCCTGGGCGCCCCTTTATTGAAGCTTCTCCATTTTTTTCGCAGTCGCTCAGTGGATATTTCGCTAAATGCTGAGCCGTTACCGTGTGCCGTATAAAATATTGTCGCAGCTGCCAAACGTATATGGGAAAAGCAAGCCCGAAGGAGGCCATGCACGTGGCTCCGGTTGTTACCATATTTTTCGCAGGCCAGTCCAAGGGATTCGGCTTTGTAGACTTCCCGGATCTGGAGAGCTGCTTGCTGCTGCTGCAGCAGCAGCAGCAGCAGCCCATTGAGCTGAGGGGACGCAAGCTGAAGCTGGACTGGGCAACGGCAGAGTTGAGGGAGGCATACGGCAGCGGAACAAATGCCATCGGCGTTGCGGGAGGCCGTCAGACCAAGGAAGCAAAGTGTAGGACCATTTGTCGTTTTTCGACGTTGTTCATATGTAGCACTCCATGCGTTTCTGCTGCTGCCGTTGCTAGGAGGGCGCTGTTGCTGGCTTGCAGGGATCAGCGGTGACACTGTGTTCTCGTCCTGTGTGTAGGGAGCCGTGCAGCCTCAAGGCCAGAGATCAGCGGAGGGAAAACAAGAGTGATCGGGCTGTCTGGAGCAGCTACTGCTGGACTTTCTGGGAGTCGAGCAGCCAGTGGCGGTGCTGCTGCCGCGGCTGCTGCCTCCCTTATGGGATACTCACCTTCGGACCCTTTCGCAGCTGCTCCGGGGGTCCTGCCTTCGTTCGTTTGCGAGTTTATGCAGTGTCTGTCCACCTCCCACCTTTTGCAGCTGCTGCATCATATGCAGCAGCTGGCGCAACAGCATCCCCACGGCTGCCGCCGCTTCCTTACAGATAACCCCTCCCTCACATATGCCCTCCTCTTTGCCATGTATCTGGTAGGTGCTGTCAGCAGCAAGGATCTCACGACAGCGGAGTCAGAGATGCAGCAGCACACGCAGCAACAGCAGCCGCAGCAGCAACTGCAAATGGCTGTTACCTTTGATGCACTCAAGAGGCTCCCCGAGTTCGAGAGGAAGCAGCTGCAACGCAATAGGGAAGAGAGGCAACAGCAACTCAAAGCAGCAAGCGTGCTCCCCACTCGCGTCGAACCGGGCAGCAGCAGCAGCAGCATCAACATGCCTGCACCTACAGTACAACCAACACAACCACAGCAGCAGCAGCAACAAGCTCCGTTGCAGCAGCAGCAGCAGCAGCAGCAGCCACTGCTACAGCAGCAACAAGCCCCGCTACAGCAGCAGCAGCCACTGCTACAGCAGCAACAGCCACTGCTGCAACCGCAACCTCTATTGCAGCAGCAGCAGCCACTGCTACAGCAGCAGCAAGCGATGATGCAGCAGCAGCAGCCACTGCTGCAGCAGCAACCAACTCAGATGCAGCAGCAACAGCCACTGCTACAATACCAGCCACTGCTGCAGCAGCAACAATCCCTGTTACAGCAACAGCAGGCCCCGCCGCCGCAGCAGCAGCCACTGCTACAGCAGCAGCAAGCGATGATGCAGCAGCAGCAGCCACTGCTGCAGCAGCAACCAACTCAGATGCAGCAGCAACAGCCTCTTCTTCTGCAGCAGCAGCAACAACAACCCACTGCGCTGCAGCAGCAACAGCCACTGCTACAGCAGCAGCAGCCACAGGCGAAGCCTTCTTTGTTGAGTCAAATCCCCGTATCCACTCCTGCCGCCAGTGGGTCAGTCGCTACAGACCTCACACACGGAGCATCAGCAGCAACTGCAGGAAATATAAATGCTCAAGCACAGAAGCGATGGCCTTTGGTTTCCCCTGCCGGCAGTTTGGCGCAGCCAGGAGTGCTAGGAGCTCCTGCCGCTGCCAAAGGTGCAGGTGGGGCCCCTGAGGGGGCCCTCTTAGCCCAGTCCGCCTCCGCTGCTGCTGCCCCCCCTTCTGCGCGTCCTCCTCCAGCGGCTTTGCGGACAGAATCCGCTTCTGGAGGGTTGCCTTCCACTGCAGCAGCGGCAGCAGCACCGGCACATGAGGCGGCTTCGGCTGATGTATCACCCGCTGGAGGGCAGGGGATCTCTCAAGGGGCCTCCATGCGTCAGTGGGCTGCAGCACCGAAGGCGTCAACGCCGCCAGTGTCTCTGCTTCCGACTGCAAGAGCTGGGGCGTCTTCAGTGCAGGGGGCCTCTTCTTCTCCCTCAGGGGGTTTGCCTGGTGAGCTGCGAATGGAGTGAATGTATATCTGTGTGGTTTCGATGCATCTTTGGAGCAGCGCCGCATGCGGGCTCGTGGCGTCCTTGAGCGTATCCTCGCATCTGGGCGGAGCCATACTACCCTCTCTACTTGCCCTCTGCGCTTGATGTCTTTTGCATCCCTTTGAGGCTTGCTCGTTGTTTCGTTCCGCGCCGCTTTGACAGTTTGTCTTTCTTGCTTTCTTCCCTCGCCAAAAGATGGCGTTTTCTGTCACTTGCTACGCTCTGTGCAGCAAATCGCCCTCAGCCGAATCATCCGGCGTGGGAAGTACCCCCTGCGGCGGCCAACTTAGTGGGTACGTTGAGCGTGGAAAACCTTGCTTGTCACGGAGCTTATTGGCTCCCACCGCTTCTTCCTCTAATACTTTGTGACTCGACTTCATCCTGATGCTGGTGATGCTGCTGCACAAGCTGTCTTTGCTGGCGCCTTGCTGTGGTGGCTTTTCAGACGAAGTCGTAAAGGCACCGACCATGTTGAACAAGTGCGATATTCCTGCTCGACCCCTATGTCCTCCAGACACGTGACGGTTAGAGGGGTTTATAGCCACACGGGTTTGTCTTTAGACTTGGGTCTTCTTCGGGGATGCAGGTAGCGGGGGGAGGTGTTTTTTTTGCGGTCGTGCTGCAGCGTCTTGAGTTCAACTTCCAGCCGGATGGCCTCGTGGACCCCGGAACAGCGACGGCAGGTGCTGTCTCTACAGTCGGTATGTCACATGGTGCTCCTTCTTTTCCAAAGTGTATTCTAAGTGTGTATGCCCCTTGCTGTTTTTAGTACCCGTAGCAGCTTAGATCGATCTTCACTGAGCGGTACAGCTCCCTTTTGTTGGCACAGCCCCGTAGGTGATGAGTGGTGTTGCTGCTGCAGTGCAGCTTGCGGCCCTGTAGTGTCGGTGTTGCGCTGGGCGCAGCCAGGAAGATGCTGGGGTGCTCGCCTGCATCAGCGTGTTGTTGAGTGCTGTTATTTTGGCGCAGGCTCTACTACGGCGGGGGTACCAAGTGGCCATGTAGCTCGAAGGAACACGTCTGAAGCCACTCTTTATATTGAAGGTATTAAAGGACTCTTATTCTATTCGGTGCTGCGGGCAGAGGCAGGCACGCGAGTCGCTGCAGTTTTACTGCAGGATATGCAGAACGCAACCGATGTAAAGCCCAATGCACTGTGCGTGTAACCTTGTCACTTTAGTTTTGCCATTTTTGCCGCTGTGGGGACAAAAATTCTGCCGAATTGAATGGCAGCTAGGAGCTTCGTAGCAGCGATGTAGCAACCCCTAAAGTGCGCGGCGGGAGTTTCAGGTGACTGCGGTGGCTACAGTCATAAAATATGTGTTTTCGGGGTCTACGCTTTAGAACCAAGGGTTGATTCCTTCCTATGGCAACTGGTGAGGCCACGGTTTGGTAGCTGAGATTTAGGATATTGAGAGTCTGTACTGGTTACAACTTAATGTGATTATCTCACAAGCAGCATAGGCTACTTCGTGATGAGGGAAGTAGGCCTTTGTGATTAGTGAATAGAAGATAGGAGGCGATTCGTTGACTATTCGGGCTAATCCATGACCCATACTCGTTTACCACGCCCTTTTGAGCATAACAAAATCGCCCTAGCTAGGATCAGGTTCAGTAGAAGGAAGGCTGATGCCTAAAGAGGTTATGAGACTCTTAAGTCTTCGTAAGTACCCATGCCACACTCAGGTCATTCCGCCTCAGCGGCGGCAGATGTTTTCATCTGCTAGTGTAACCAATTCTCCACATTTTCCTGCTGCTACAGTGGCAGACCTCATGTGACGGGCTCAAATGTACTCTTGCCCCTTGACCTATTTGGATTAAATACAGATTCCTATGATATGGCACCCCATCTGAGGTTCCCGTTGGGCGACTCTCAAATGTAACCTTGATACCAACTTAATCAAAAATTGTTTCACCAAGCAATGCCTTTCCATCGTCTGCCAGCACCACCCCTTTCCAATCCTGACGAGGGAAAAGGGACAGTTCAGGTGCGAGTGGTTACGTTCTCTAGTACTGCGAGCACTCACAGCTAACTGCACAGTATACCTATCGCACCAGCACACCTGGGTTTGATTGTTGGAAATCTTGTATATCGCTGAGCACTGTTGGCGCACAAATGGAGTTATCGGCTGGTCAATTTTTCGCTAATATTTGGTCAACTATGACTCCAGTAGTTGACAATGTTGGAGTTCAGCTCAGCCTGCCAGATAGCGAGGCGGGCAGTACACGGCCTGGGAGGTCTACAACTTCATATTTTTGTATGGCACATCTCTCGGTTCGCGAACGGGACCTGTGTTCGTTGCCTGCTTGCTGAGTTGACTTTGGAGGCATAATGCCTTGGACTCACTTGAGGTCAGCCAGCTACACCCCTACAGCCCTTCCCCTGACTCCAGGCCCGAGACCTAAAGAAAAAGTGGGAAAATAAATCCTTTTAGACCACACACAGGAGCAGCTCCTCCCCAAATCGATCTTTAATTCATGTTGTAGGCTAACCTACGCAGACTTGACAAGAAACTTTTAGACTCTTCCTGGTACTGTCTGTGGGGGCAGCTAAGCTGCTTCGCTTTAAATGAGAACATCTAGGATACTTTGCTCTGAGTAATGTCATTTTGGGGGCCCCACAGCAGGCCATTATTTTTCTTTTGATACTGAGTGCCTCCCGGTTCCTGGTAAAGGCAGTAGACATGGAAACTTCGAAGTGTTGCCATGGGCAGCGCTGCGACAAGGGGGCCTGCAATTAAAGCCTCTTTTCTCATGGAGCTGCGTCAGTGCTGCCAGACAAAATATAATGACCTTTATCGTCTATTTTTGGTAGGTTGTGCTTACTGAAATTGAACAGACAGGTAGGACGAAACGTCAGGAAACGCCGTGTGATGAGTGAGTGTCCTGCTGCTGCTGTTGCCAGCCCCAGCCACATCAGGCTGCAGGAGTATGAGGTAGAGCAACAGGGCATCAGGTCTGACTATTATGCTTCCTTCCCTTCGTTCCTTTCAGTACACCATATGAAGAGTTTTCTTTGTTGGGTATACAACTGATATTGACCTTTTGATTGTCGTTTTCTTCGCTGTTCTTTCCGGACAGCCCTCTGTTCCCTTACCTGATCAAGCCACTGGCCCAGACAGTTGTTTGCGTCCCCTCCATGGGGTCTTCTGTTTATTTGTCCCCACCCTGTAGCTCTTTGCTTCCTTACTACACCCGCGTTCACTCCGAAGCCCCTAGAGGCTGAGCCTCAGGGTAGGGCGTCGGAACGCTTGCCCTGGAGACCACGCAGGTAACCCGACAGCTGCAACTCAGTGGACGGCTGCCTACCTCGTACGGACGCACGAAGATGGGCGCTTCCCCTCCTTGTGTGGGGTGTACAGACACCTCGTTTTTGCACCGCCTGATTCTCATATACCAATTGATCTCCAAGGACGAGGCCCTCCAGACTCGCATCCGAACCCACGGTGGGCCCTCGCTGGACCAACCCTGTGAGGGTGCTTGGGGCCCATGTGGCTCCTGCAGCCTCTGCGATGCTCAGCTGCACGCCAAAGCTGCGGCGGACGTCGCCGCACTGAGGGCTCTCTTCGAACCCGACTCGCCGCCTACAGCAGAAACAGTTGCAGCCACGAGTCCAGGCGGAAGTGTTGCTGAGCACGGACCCTGTCAGGATTGCAAGGAGAACGAACCGAATGAAGAAAAACAGCAGAAGAGGGAGCCTTACGGCACTGGGGCCCCCAAGACCGCAGGTGCAGCAGACGACGCTTCGAAAGAGAAAGGGCAGTGTTCCGTAGGATGCACCGTCCCTGTGGCTGCTGACTCTTCTGCTGCAGAGCCTCTGGTGTTTGCATATGATCCGAATACTGGGGGAGCTGTGCCGTACTCTCTTTCTGGAATCTCTACTCTCTCTCTACCCCCTGCCGCAGTGCGGCCAGGGATCTCTGTGGGGCTTCCAGTTGGGCCCCCCCCCCACTGCCGGGCAGGCCGTATCTTCGTCGATGGGGTCTTTGATCTCTTGCACTCTGGGCACTTCAATGCTCTGCGCCAGGCACGGCTGCTGGGGAAGCGGCTGATTGTTGGCGTTAATAGCGACAGGGGGACATACGCTGCCAAGGGCTGCTGGCCCCTCTACACCGAGGAGGAACGCGCCGAGATCGTGGCAAGCTGCAAGTGGGTGGATGAAGTAGTCATTGGCACGCCGTACGAAGTCTCGACAGACCTCTTGGATGCCCTAAACTGCGAGGCAGCGGCTCACGGAGATGACTGGGCTGCCGGAGCTGATGGACGGGACGCTTACGCACAGCCCAGAGCGGCTGGAAGAATGCTGGTGTTCAAGAGGACTGAGGGGATCAGCTCGACTTCCATCACCCGCAGGCTTCTGGAGGCCACCGCGCACATGTGCGAGGAACGAGTAGCTGTAGACAGGCCTCAACTTGTGGGGCACTTCGCGAGGAAAGCCCTGGAGAATTCAGAAGTAGAAGAAGCCATGAGCGAGGGGGGGAATAACGGACTTCCTGGAGCTCGCGTGGGGCCCTCCAGTACGCCTTACGGGCAGGAGAGGAGCGAGAAAGAGGCTTTTAGAGACTCCTTAAATAGGGAAGAACGCAAGGCCTCCCAAGGCGCTGGGGTGGTGGCTCCCGACAAGGCATATGACAGGGGCCCCGGTAAGATGGGGAAGCGCCGAGGGGACTTGAGCGTCTTCATGTCTTCAAAGAGGCTTCTTCAGTTCATTGGCGAAGCGAAAAAGCCGAAACCAGGAGACAGAGTGGTTTACGTTGACGGATCCTTCGATGTGCTGCACGGTTAGTTTCCCTCGCCGTGCTGTGAATCGCAGAGAAAAGAATCCCTGGCTATGACTCACCTTGCTTGTTATCTTGGGCGTGACCCTTTAAGCTCCTAGGCTCTGGTGACATGGTTCAAGAGTAGCACGGCTTTACGGGTAGCTGCATGCGTGTAGAGGGCCACACACAGGCGCATGCATGTGCGCGTATGACGAGCTGTGTATGCCTGCTACGGTGCGCAGTGGGGCATGTTCGGATCCTCAAGATCGCGAAGGAGATGGGGGACTACCTTATCGTTGGCATCCATGGTAAGGACTGTCACCTAAAGCGTACTACAGACAGCCTAGTTGGAACTATGGAGAGTCCAGAGCATCAGGCGAAACTGAAGGGGGAAGAGGAGCGGTCAGTGGTGACTGCGCTGCTCCGAACCACAGGCGCAGCACACTCCCTCATTTGTATCTATTTCGTGTAATTTCTGCTATTCTTGCTCCTGCCGCTTCAGATGATGCTACAGTGTCTGCTGTGAAGGGCCTAGGATTCCCAGTCATGAATGTCAACGAACGCGCGTTGAATGTACTCGGTGAGTCTTTAATCCTCTGCCTGCTTCCCATTGCGTCCATGACTGGCGGTTTTCGAGTACTACGTGTGACTTCGCTTTGTTCGTGTAGACGGGCGGGCAAACGCCTCTGCATTGGATGCATCAGTGCGCTATGTTCGGTCTGGTGCAGCAATGCGCATGGTTGACGAGGTAATAATTGGGGCTCCATGGACGATTCCTAAGTACCTGTTGGAGATGCTTGGCATTCACATTGTAGTACGAGGCACGCGGATAGACTGCACTGCAGATTCCCTAGGCGGCATCCTTGGGAGTGACAAAGAAAGGCTCTCGAGCGCCCGTATAGGTGCAGAGGGCCACGCAATTGGACCTGTTGATGCTACCTCTGAACTGCTCCTGGAGGAGGATGAAGATCCGTACCGTGTTCCTAAGGAGCTGGGTATCTACAGAGAAGTTGAGAGTTTCTCCTCGTGGACTACCAGGGAGCTCGTCTCCAGGCTTCTTCGGAACCGGAAGGCCCTAAGCGATTCCTTGCGCCACAGGTATTCATGCTAGATGGTGGCCAAGCAGATACATGGATTTTTTTATTGTTAGACGGTTTACTGTTTTGGAACGAGTAAATTAGGCCAGTTCGAAGGTGTCAGGTGCTGCGTTGATGTCACTGTAATATCTCACAGAGCACTTTTTAGGGCGCTCAGAGCCTTTTAGCCCTTTTCACATTATTTAGTGATCAGTTCCTTTTACATGCTTGTAGAAGCAAAGAGGTTCACAGCCTCTCCCGACGTGCCCATAGACATGTGGTGTGGTGCGACTCGTTTCTTTTTTAGGGAGATGAAGGAGACTCATTTCTGGCAGTCCTTGAAAGGGCAGACGGCGCGTCTGGCAGCTGAACTGTAGCTTCGCTTCGAGGCTTCAGTGGAATCCCCAGGCGGTCACTCTTGAGGGATTTATGGGAGCCACGAGGCCCCGGCTACGAGCAACAGCCCGTGGGATGCCTATGCATGTGGACAGCTAATGCATAAGCAATCTCAAACACCACTCCATCATGGCCTATCCGGACTGAGCCCCTTATTTTCTTCCAAGCGAGCAGGAGGGCTGCTTCCATGTCTGCTATTTTGGCCAGTAATAACTCAGTTTCTGCTCACGAACAGGGGCATGCTGCTTCGCCCTGTGGCTATCCCTTTCGGTGTATTAGTTTTTTTGTTTAGATGGCGTCTCTGGCGGCTCGAAACGGTATCTAGCTCCCTGATTCCCCAACTAGGGTGCAGAAACCACAAGCGCTGAGGCACTGCAGTGGGTGCGCGAAAGCCCGTCCCCTTAAGGATAGAACGCTTCACCGAGGCGGCTGTGAGGGCAGGCTGCACGCGCAAATAGATAGCAGTGACTTTTTACATTCTTTTACTTGAGGCTGGGTGGAGTTTAGGTGCCTCCACCTGAATGCGGCAAGGAAGCATACTCTCGTCCACCATTTTCTGGCCCTTTAAATAGATAAGAGCCAGCTTCGTGTCCTTGAAAGCTATATTTCCCTCTTTAAGGGGTTTTATTGTTCCCTTTAAGCTTTAGCACAGGACAATAACGCAATCTGTTCATTCGCAGATCTGGCCTTTTTACACTCCGTTTGCACCCGACACTTAAAGCTGACAAGGGGAATAGAGGCTGCAGAGGAGTCCCGTGTCATCTTCTGGCCCACAGGTGCAGTAAAAAGAGGGCTAACATATTCGCGTGATTTTAAGGCTCTTTTGCCCAGGAATCTGTGTAAGAGGGGGCCTGCCACAAGTGATACAGAAGCAGTGTTTTTATGCTGTTTCGTGTAGTATGTGCATTTGGCGAGTCAAAGAAAGTAGTAGGCTAGGGAGAAGGCGGGACAGAACTGCATGTGGCTGTCCGTAGTTGGCCCTCTGCGGTCAAGTAAAGGTGCCACGTCCGCGTGCCGCCAGGCTTTTAAGCAAGTCAGCAGGTATAAACTACATTGACACCAGAAAAGGTTTGCCCACTAATCCTTCATAACGCCGTATGCGTACGTCTCTTGCTCTATATTAGAAAAGCCTTCCGCATATTATACAACTATTCACTGCTGCAACTTACGAAATCAAGCCTAGTTCTAGCGGTGATACATTTTGTCCAATACATCGGGAAAGCCTGAATGCGGCAAGCAGTGAATGCACAGGACAGCTGGCACTTCAGTACATTCCACAGTGTTTATTGCGGCTTCAACTATCAAATCAGGGCACCTCCTCCTATGTTACAGCTACCGCTAGGCACAACTAAGGACAATGCTTATTATTTAGCACCTCTAAGTCCAGCCGAGTGACAGGACCTGTAGTGGAATAACCCCCTGAGGAGCCCATCAGAAGCTTAGAAAAAGGAAGACAAAACTCGAGCAGAGACAAGCTTGCAGTTGAAGCCCCCTGCATTAATTGTAGTCAAGAAATCGCTACCCTCTTTCAGCACATCACTGCCTCGCAGCAGTGTACAGCTGCCGATGCTTCACGCCAACCGCTCACGCCCAGCCCTCGCAACTTGTTATTTGCAGTGCGTTTGGTATCTGGCTGCTTGTCGCTAAAGGCTTCGTGAGCCTTACTTCTGAGCAACTTTTAAGCTTTTTGATCAAAAATATGCACGAGTACCGCACTTCAAAATCGATTTTGATAATCAGTGCGCTGCTCATTATGTGACGCTTTCAGGTGACTCCTTCACACCTTCCTGTGCTTCCATAGTAGAGCTCAGGCCTAGAATTTGCTATCCCATTGCCCCACTGCAGAGCCCCCTATTTAATGACCAATGGGAAAGACACCCCTAATTCATGGGCCGTGGGTAACCGCACAGCATGCAGTTAATGGCGTGGTTGTAGTGACTGTTCCACGATAGAGTACGGCCCCATCGGCGCTCCCCATGGAAACGGAAAGCAGCTATGGTGCTCTAATCCTTAGAGTACAAATCGCGACTTTGAAAACGCCATACTGTGGATGAGTGGCTTCTCGATCAACATACCACCACAGTGATGTCTAGCTCCAATGAGCCTTCACGCTTTCTGTTGACTTTGTAGACGAAGCCGGTTCTGTGGTGGTTCATGCAGGTAACAGACTAATTGTGCAGAGAAACGCATAAATTGTCGTGTCAATATCCCCAGTACGCATGACGCCAGGAACACGTGTACCATTAGTTTCTTCGCAGTATCGATAGAATACTCTAAGAGTGTTCGTATACGCAGCCGGACCAATCTGGTTTTCATGACCCTCACACTATTAAATTCTTCATGGCCATATACGCTTAGCTCGTAATATATTATAGCAATAGGAAATACTGTTCTTTGAGGGGCTGTAGAGGGAGCGCTTTCAACTTGGCCTGCAGGAAGGCTTCTACCTAGGCAGGAATTTTTCCGTCCATCCAAGGCTTTCGTATTGAAGTGCTTAGCGCCAGGCTAAATACAAACCTAGTGAAGAGTCAATGAGTATTTCCTAAAGCAAGCTCCTTCTCTCCTCTCCCAGCACCCCTGACTTCATTGAGGAGAGGGGCAGCAAAGGTGCGGGTATAGCCGCACCTTCTAAGCTCCAGGCATGCAGAGCTAGTTGCACTCGGCAGTTATCACACGTAGAGGGCACTGCGCCTTTTTGTATCAGGCTAGCAGTATTCTGCGGTGAATAAGAACTACAAGCAGACAAAACAGTTAGTCAACAAATACTCAGTTAGATATAACTAGTGCAGGAGAAACTTCTATAGTCTGGCTCAGCCCGCTACGACAACTCATAAAGGTGGCAGGGACAGCTGCAACGGACGGGGGGGTCCATATCCTCTGCAGAGGTGAGACTCATAGATTCTACAGCCAAGGTTTTGGGAGGACTTGGGTTGAGGAGAATCATAATGGAAGGTCTTGCCATCAACTGCCAGAACGTCCGTAAACTGAGGGGGAGCCCTAAGTAATTTGTAGCAGCAAAAAACAACATACAAAACATCCTGTCCAATTGAAAACGATGAGTAGTTATTTTTGCGCTAAAGCACTCATTCCTATGCTACATATCTCTTTACTGTCAGCCTCAGGGAGACAAATAAAAAGTACTCGGAAGGTACGTTTGATCGGTACCGCCTCCAGACCTGAGAAAGTACACAACACACCCTTAGTTCTCAAGTGATATATAGTTGTCTTGCCAGCATGCAGCAATTAAAAGGGGCTAAGCAACACTAGAACGCTTGCTGCTGTAGTTCGGCCTCTACTGTACAGTCATGAGAGCGGCAGGAGTACGTGGCCTTGGCATCGGCATCTCTTTCTGCTAGTGAGCCTCCCAGCTTCGAATGCAATGACTGCTGTGCTATTTCTTGCGTGCTTTCATAAAATCCATCAACTTTAGTTGTTTCCGTCCACGAAGAAAGTCGGGGAGAGCCCCTGCTCCCTGGCAGCCCCAGGAAGCGAGGGCTAGCAGGCCCCTGCCTTTCGATTTTCTTCTCCAGGAGCCCAGCTGAAGGGCAGATCAAGCATTTTTACATCTTTTGGTTGTTACTTGAGGAATTACAGAAAGGGGAAAGTGTCCGATCCCCAGGCTTGCCCGCCTTCATGACTAACTCTCAGGGAGCGACGCCCTCCACAAGGGAGCCCCTTGCAACTAATAACAAGCTAAGCTGCCACTCACCCAACAGCAAAGTCTAAGAGGTTTCGCTCCTTGTTATAACTGTGATAGCGAAGGGGGGTTCTTTGAGCGTCTTAGGGGAAAGGGGCCCCTGCCCGGTCTCCCTCCCGAGCGGAGGGGTGTTCCGGAGCAGAACTTATCTTATGGTATTTTTCCCTCTGAACCCGCCTCGGTGGGCTTCTCTTCTCTTCGCGTTTCTTACGGGTCGTCTCACGTTACAGCAACTACCCGAGAAGGAGGCCGCGCCCACGCGTGCCCTCCATTGGTCCTTACGGTCATGGGGGCCACTCGGGAGGCTCTCTGGCCGTTGGCTGTCGGGGCGTTGCTATTAGGAACAGCTATTTCCGTGTGGGTGTACCTGCCTTTCTCGTGGCAAGGGCCTTCAGGGGCCTTCGAGATGCATCAGACCCCTCCGCTGCAGGCCCTCTCGCCGCCGCATGATGAGGACAAGATTGGAGAGACCGCGTGGAGCACCCTAGGCAAGCTAGAGCCCGATCAGCTCGAACGCATCACCTCGTTGCTGGATTTGTCGCTCAAGGCCAGAGTCACGGCAGCCGCCTCGGGCGAGGAGGATTCGATGGCTCCCGTGTTCGCCCCCTTCGCAGGGGGGGCCCTGCAGAGTCTAGAGGACTTCTTTGAGGCCACGAATCCAATGCGACGGGGCACCGCTAACACAGAGGAGGAGGAAGAATCCTATGTTCCGGGGTTTCTCGAGGAGGAAACCAAGCCTTTTGAGGCTTTTTTGCCAGCTTCTTCTTGGATTTCACACGACTACGTCGAGCCTTCTGAGAAGAGGGAGGAAGAGTTGCGAGGGGATACACGCTGGGCGGAAGAGGGGCTCACGACTCAAGATATGGGGTCCGCTGAAAGGCGTCTTTCCGAAGAACCAGTATCGGAGTTGGGGGCTGTGGAGAACCCCCTTGGATACATGAAATCACCCACCAAGTTGGTCCACGCTAAGGGTGTGAATGCCCCCGCTCGCCAGCCAGCCCCCGAGGCGAATGTTTCTCCACATGCGAAGCGAGGCTGGAATTCACAAGAGCAAGCACATGGGATGGCTGCGAAGGTAAAACCGGCTCCTAGAGGAGGCAACGCATCTGGGCCTTTTTCTTGTGTCCTCCCCCCACGCAAGAGCTTTTCAAGGGTCCTTGTCTTCTCTTTCGCCATTTCCTAGTTCTAGATCTTTAGCTTCGTGCACTTGTGCCTACCGCAAGGAGCGCTGCACATATTCCTCCGCATAGGAGGAACTTCCTGAATATCGGGTCAGAAGCAACGCGCTTGGGGAGTGGGCAGTCAAGGAGGGTGCACGACGATAGACGCGGCCTTTGTGAGTCTTGCTGTCTGCCTGCCTGTTCTTCAGGGCAGCTGGGATGATCGCATGAGGGGCCCTCAGGGGGCCTCTACTTTGGGGACAAACACTGCGTATCACGGAGTGCCTGCTAGAGCTCCCAATGAGTATTACACAGCGAGCAAGGGTGCACCCCCGATCACGGGTCTGCGGTGGATGCCTGACCCCCGTGTGCTTCGTCCAGAGCTTTTGAGGGACCTCGTCCAGGAGACAAGCTCTAACGACCTCGTGAAAGAACGAGTAAAATCACACGCAAAGGAGGGGATGGCGTGAAGGAAGTGGTGTATGCAATAGGGGGGGAACGCTGACTGGGCAGCCAGCCCACGGGGGCGTAGGGGTTCGCCTACTTATCTCCTCTTTGTCTGTAGGAGAGAGAAACCAGGGTTTGAGAGGGGGCCTTTCATACAAGTGCATACGTGCGCACCTAGGCATCTACTGGGTGGATGGGGGTGGCGGCTTGGGAGCTTGGGGATGCCATTCGTAATTGTAGTGCCCGGCTCTGTCCCTTTGCACATACGCAGGCCTTGTGGGAGAAGAGCTACGGATTTAACAGGGAGATTATCGTCTCCAGCAGTGCGCGCCGCGGCGTAACTTACAGGCTTATCTTCACAGACGTCTTGGGTGTTGGCGGCATCGGCATCGTGCTAGCCGTAAGCTTAAACAGACAGACCTGGCAGAGTCGAGTCCGTACCTACTTGACGGTCTGTTTTTATTCCTCCTTCCTCCAGCAGCCGTGTCCTGCTCTCGATCGCGATTCTCATCGTCGATTCTGTTTGGTGGCGTTTTGGTGTAAATACATATGTGCGCTCATGTCATCTGCTGCCCCCTTCTCCGTTTGTCCCCTTACCTTTTTTTCTGCCTCGATTCGTTCCGTATGGCTTGCGTGTTGCCTCATCGGGCTTCGTTTGCGTTAACAGTAAAGTAGACCCCTCTGCAACCCACCCGTAGGCTTCGTCTCTATTTAGTGAGGTCTGTGTTCGCCTGCGTGTCGCTAGCGGCCTCTGACGTGTGTTTACTGCGCGTTGCCTCACTGGCCTTGCGTGGTGCCGCTTATGGGTCCTCCGCCTCTGCGACATCGCCTCTCCTGGCTCCTTAACTCTGTCATTCCCGTCTCGTGTCCCTACGCCTCTGCCCCCGTGACCTCAGTCGGCTTCCCTCCATCTTGTCTTTGCCTGCCAGATAGTAGTGTGTGTATGCCCTTCTCGCCACCGTCTCGCTCTCACAAACTTCTCGCCGTCTCTCAGTTTTCCTACGCTTGAACCTCCTCAGGCTGTCGACGTGACGAACGGCAGACGGCTGGCCGTGAAGGTCTGCCGCCTTAAAGGCCGCAGCAGAAGAGGCCTCCACTACGATATGGACCTTCTGAGACGCAGAGTTCAACAGGAAGTGTCTCTCTGGAAATATGTGCCTCCTGAGTTTGAGGTCCAACAGTGGTAAGACAATACACAAGCTTGCTGGTCTTCGTCTGGGAGCTATCGCCTTCTCTCCGCCCCCTCCAACCCCCACGGGGTCTACAAAATCACACCCGTGTTTTACGCTCAACTCTGTAGTGCCCGAAGACTTTTTCAGGGATCATTGGGTTTCAAAGCTCCTCCCAATTTGTATGCATGGCTAGATGAGGGGTGCACTGTCCTGGCCCTGTCAGTCCGTTTGTTTGCTTAGGTCCCGTATATCACAGGTAGTGATTCCAGTGGACATGGTAGGGCCAGCAGAGACGGTGCATTCTGAAGGAGACAATATGCTATACTCCGAACAGTGGGCCATTTTTGAAGTCTTCGCTGGTAAGTTCGTGTCGCGCGCTTGTTTTATGTCTTTTCGAATTTCCCTTGTGGCGCTCCATCTTCTATATATCTTCCTCAAGCTTCGCACTTATTCCCGTTGTATCTGTGTTGATGTGCTGACTCGGCGGTAGGGGGACCTCGCGGGCTGCACAGCCGCAAGTGTTCTGAATGGCTGCATTTGCGCCTGCAACCAGTAGAATTAGGGGCATGAATGCAGAACTGCGGTCTTCTGTATGTGGCTCTATCCGCATGCCACATCGTGGCCTCTCTGTTCGGTTTACTGTACTGCGAACCTCAGGCGATTTGCTAAGCATCAAACAGATCTGGAAGGGCAGCATGATAATCAAAATTGAAACAACCAAGCAATTAATGTAGTAAGGACGCTTGGTGTAACCTTCAATACTGGTCTCTAGGTCTTTAAAGACCACTTGGCATTGTAGTTTTTTGTAAGAGGAAATAAGCGTTAATAGCATTCGGTTTGTCTTACAAACTTCGAGGGACCGTCCTTTCGTTTGGTCTGTTCTTACTCTTCTTTTCACATTGTACATTTCATTCCCGCTCGTCGCCCTCGTGTGCCTTACTCGTGTCAGCTACTGTGCCCCTCTCCTTTCTGCATCCCAGTATTGTGCTTTCTACTCCCCACAGCATCTCTTTCTTCGTTGCTTCAGTGCCACGATGAGTCTGCACGCGATGGGCCTCGTCCACTCGGATATTAAGCCTCCGAACTTCTTTGTCCACCACGATGGACGCATTTACCTAGGGGACAATGGCCTTTGCTTGGTCAGTCCCCTCCTTAACCTCAACAGGCATAGAACCTTGAGGCGTTTCCGAACCTGCCCTTACACTTCGGAAACCCTGGTTCTGCCCACCCTGCATATGTTCATAACCGATGCTATTTTTGCTGGACAGCGACGACCTGTAGTGTTCCTTACGGACAGCCTTGTGGCGAATTGATTTCTGCTGTGCGTGCGATTCAAAACGTCTCTGTGCTTGATTTATGTATTTCAGCCCATGAATCAGAATTCAGAATGCATAAATGGGACCCGGAGGTATATGCCCCCCGAGAATATGCGATGCCAGTTGTACGAGAAGAGGCGCATTTTCACGTCTGAAAGGAAGGACTCATGGGCCCTTGGCGTTCTTTTGTTCCAGCTCTTCTGCTCTGATTTACCATTTGACTTCGGAAACTCTGATCTCATTTGTAAGACAGCTGGTGTTGCTGTGCTAGCATGTCGCCTTTTCTTCTTGCTGCTGTCTGACTTGCATGCTTTCTGCATGCTTTCCTCCGCGTCGACTTTTCTCTCGCTGTTGCTTTTTCAATCTCTTCCCTATTACTCTCTGTCTGTTTTCCCCAGGACGTTTACCTGCTTACCTTTTATCTCTTACGTAGCCACAAGCAGCACTTAAGTGCCTCTGTTTGAGTGTTTTGCTTTTACTTGTTACTGCGTGTTATCAGCGGCTGTAGGGGAAGTTACACACAAAGACTTGAACTTCACTGGCTGTCACCCCGACACCCCACTTCTCATACTGGTGTGCTGGCCCCCTGGCAATTGCCATAATGACTGCATTAAGTGCTTCGGGCGTAGATGACAAAAGACTACGCCTCCAGGTCGATAGGCAATCTGAAAGCATATTATTAGAGTCTCGGGAGGGGATACCTATTATTGATTCGAGGATATCGGGTTTGGTGTGCTCACTAACGGTGCGTGGCTGGTTTTTCAGGGACTGATTCGGTTGCTGTTGACGCCAGCGGTGACACTGCGACCGACTCTGCGGGAGCTCTATCTGAACTACCCACTGTTTGGATTAAGCAACGAAGAGATCGCCGGAGGTCCTAAATTGCGGGAAGTGCAGGAAACTGTGCTGAAAGCCCAGCCCTCTTTAGCCAAGTACCTTCCCCGGCATCGACCGGGGCCACCCTAACAATCGAAATTACCCACAGCGAACGGTTTGCAGTATGTTTTTCGAGCCGGGACTTCAGTTTATCACCACTATTGGTAAGCAACAAATGGTAGTTTCGCTTCTGGATGGAGTGGGTACACAGTGTGTTTCCTGGGAGGCCGCAGAAGAAGTTGTGGAACCTGGGGCCCAGGCCCCCCGTTGAAGTTAGTGGGCGCTGGGGGCCGCCATCGGACCAGCGAAGCACAAGTGTCTGCTGCGCATGGCTGCCTCCTTCCTTGTGGGCCGTAGACCTTTTCCTGCATCTATGGAGTCTACGGGGTTGTACGTTTATTCGACAGGGAGGGCACGCGAGAGATCGTGGGCAGTCAGTCTTCCCCAGTTCCGAGTCCTGCTTCAGCTAAGGAGTGACTCTGGTCCAGGGTTCCTTTAAAAAAACCATTTGTTGGGTAGCTGTCCCTCATCGAATTGGCGCTTTATATGATACAGGTCGCTTCTATACAGGAGCAGACAGGGAAGTAGGCCCTACTTTGCTTACACACAAGTACCTTTCTTTTGGGCGCAACGCTGTTCCTCACTAACGGAGGGTCAGCCTTTCATACGCACCAGCGCTTTTGGTCTTTGACGCTGTACTCAAAGCTTTCTTATATGATTAGCCTGGTACTTACTTTGCAGGGAGGTGTACTGCTGCTACAGACGTAGAGGGAAGACTTGGGTGCACCATCATCACTACTCTGCTCTGTCTGCCCCTTCCCCCGTCTTCTCAACCCTGTTGCTCACGGTAGTCAATTCTTATGGTGAGGATCACTAGCAGTCACACGGGATGAAATTCCATGGAAGGTGGCCGCCGTTGCATATGGGTGAGGCACTCCGTAATGCTCGGGCTTTGCTTTGCGTAGTTGTCTGCTATTAAGCTCCACCCTAGAAGTAAACTGAACCTTTTGAAGAACTATACCCTAGAAATAAAACTATGCATTGAAAATAGCTTTACTCCAGACTTACCGCTTTTTGTCGCGGTCTCTTCAGGTCAGGAGAGCAGAACCCTTGCCCAGTAGCGCTCACTTCTGGCGCTTTGTGGCTGTATTGGGGAAATAAGGCGAAATATGTACCATTTAACTATATTGTTCCAGATAAAATCGAGTCAATACAATAGAAGGAAAAAAATGGCTGTTTGCACGCTTCTCAGTAAAACATCTCCCCTACAGGGTTTAAAAATGATTCAGAATCCCGCGCTCGAAATAATTGAAAGTCATCGCTGACGTGCTTCGCGTTCTTTACCTTTCATATAAAGTTCAAAGAAGCCGTGGTATCTGCTTAGTTCGGTCCGCAGAACACGTGCAGATGCCCTCGACCCCACCCTGCAGCTCGTCGTCCAGGAGACCCCGTGCTCTAACATCATGGCAAATGCCTCCCAGACCTCTGCCCCAGAGCCAAGTCGGCGTGCAGTGCGAAACGCTTAACTCTTTATAAATATATATTTAATGAGAAAAAGCAACAAAACGGAGGCCACTAGGGGAAGAAGAAACGGAGCGCTTTGTTGCCTGCGGCCCCAGATGAACTGGCCCCCTCCCTAGCAAAGGCGGAGTACGGTTGCATCTAGATGCAGCAACTACCAGAGCACCCATTTAAGGGTCCACAGTGCTCATGGAGCTCATCTAAACGTGGCGTTCCCCCGTCCTTCCACTGACTTCGATGTTACCTGTGCCTACAGTTAGCTAGTCGTGAAAAAGGGCCTAGAATTAAGACGTCACTTCTCGCATCTCACGGTTCAATACACACATAGCGCAAGTGACTCAGAATAACGCGGCAGAGGAGATCCGCAGATGCAGACCGCCATGAGGAAGGACCCTCTCCTCTCGAGGTCTAATGCCCACGGGGACTTGAGGTCTCCTGTCATGAACTAACAACATAGCAGGACGTGCCTTGTTCTTGGGGAAACAACGAAAACTGCTAAGATCATAGGGCCCTCTTTACTATACAGATGTACACAGAGGAGGCCCCTACCAGGGGCCCCCTGCAATCTGTCTGCCCTAAATATAGATTAGGAGGCAGCGGTTCACGGATCTCAGCTTTCGAACAGACCGGAGATGCCCCCATATTTAGCAGCACCCATAGGGCGACAGGGATAGGCACCTCCTTTCTTGGGCTCCAAGGGTCAGTGGAGCCCCAGCGACACCGCGGCAGCTCAAGGGCAGCAGGAAATAGAGGGACAGCCAGGAAAGGCATTTTTAGCAGCGGCCGCGTGTTCTGCCCTGAGCCTATTATGTGTAGGGAATCAAGATCTATTCGGAGAGCACCCGAAGGCTTGAGGCCGCCAATCCTAGGTTCCGTCTCGCGTCCTAGAAGCAGCAGCAACAGTGGAGGAGTGTCTGAAAAAAGATGGCGCCAGAGTAGCCACAAGAAGGTGGCTGCTGATGCCAGTACAGCCAGCAGCTACACGGAGCATGCAGTCTATGGTCTGTCGTGTAATAATTCGTTCTCTTGTAGCACCAGCTGCTGCGGCGGCAAAAGCAGGGCTGTGAAACAGCAGCAGGCTGACGTCCCATCGCACGAACCACGGCTGCGCCACGAGCAGGATTTCTCTGGGGCCTCCCTCATTCATCACAGAGAGCAGCAACCTACTAGCAGTAATCAGGCTCTGCTTCCAAATGAGGATAACACATCGCACGGTGGCAGCATAAGCTCGCCCGTTGAAGAAAGAAGAGCACGGAGGTCTCTCCGCTTGGGGACGCCCCTCAGGGAGCAAACTCTACAACACAGCGCTCATATGGTGGAAGCAGGCACCTGCTGGACAGCAAAAGGAAACAGGAGCGACAGAGCCACAAAAAGGGCTGGCAGCACTGCTGCAACACGAGCACACAAGGACCAAAACAAAGAGTGGCCACAGGTAAGGCCACACAAAGAGAAACTCCTGAGAGATGACAGGGCCCTCTCCTCGTCCAAATTACAGTGCCGTGCGGGCACCACTGCTGCAAGCCCAGCAACAGCAGCATCACCAACAGCTACAAGAAACTGCCAGCATAAACAAAAGCAGCGCCCGAAGGAGCAAGTGCTACACCAACAGCGGGGCACGATCGCCTCCTCTCGTCCTTCAGCCTCCACTGAGGGGCCAAAACCTGATCATAGGTTGCCCATGGGGAGTGACGGGGCCGAACACCCCTCAGAACGGCATCATGCTGCTCGCAGAGGCCTTTGCGACACTTCTGGGGGCACAGCAAGTAGCTGTTCGCCTAGAGCGGGAACAGAAACGGCAGCTACAGTTGCTGCTGCTGAAGATGCCCCTCTGTGGCCACCTAGTTACACAGCTAGCGGAGGCACCATACCCCGCGGAACGGTTGTTGAGGGATCCCCAGACGTGAGTAAGCCTGCAGAGCCTTGTAAGCCCTCTTCATCCCATGTTTCTGAGCAGCAAAATCAGTATCTTGCTGTTCTTACACGGCACCGACAGCAGCACCCGCCAGAACGACCAGGTAGCGCTACTCCACAGCTCGACGGAAAAGCCCCTTCTAAAAAGTCTCTTCAATGTGGCGAAGTACACGCAAAAAGAGATCATGCTACCCCAGCGATGCAGACCCAGAAAAACGAGTGCGCGCAAGAGCACGAGGAGTCCCAGGAGCTTGTCCTTATGATGAAACGGGCTGTTTTGGCCTGCAGCTGCACAGCTGAGGAACGGCAGCAGCTACAGCACCTGTTGCAGCGCCTAGAGAAGCTTCATGGGCATTCACAGAATCAACAAGAAGGGCACTCTGAGAATATGGCTGGAAGTGGGCCTTCTCCTATGCCTTCAATAATCCCTGCTGTGCGCTACAAAGGGGAACCCAAGACACAAGGTCCCTGTACGCTCCAAGGAACACATGGGGAAACAGCGGCCCCCCATTCGCCTTCTCAAGAAAAGCATTTGATTAGCGTGGCGATTCACGGAGCTCCTCAGACGCAGGACGGGCCACCAAGAGGGCAGAGCCACCCTGCAGCGATTGCGCAGCAGCACGGACTCCCTAGCGAAGAGTGGGCATCAAAAGAGCCAGTTGGCTCACACCTGACGCCTGTGAGCAGTCCTGCTGCATCAGGGCCTGCTGGTTGCCAATGTCTCTCTCAAACTCCTGCAGCTCGAGCATGGGTATCCGCTAGAGTATCAAACCTGAATGCGGCCTCAGCCCCTTTTCAAAGCGGGGCATCGCATGCCCCGCCTCTGAGGCACGCTGCAACAGTAGCCAACTGTTCGTGGCACCAGTGGCCCCACACATTTCCTGCCGTCTGTCCTTCAAACTCGTGTTGCTGCCTTGATAGTAATGATGCTACTGCTGCTCCGCTGACGGAGGCCCCTGTAGGAGTTGCTGCCTTCTCACGTTGCGACGTGTGTTGCTGCAGTAGCTGTAGCGGCCCTTTATGTCCGTTTTGGGGGGCCCATAGAGACTCTGCATACGATGGCATAATCCCCGTGCACCTCTGCCATCAGAGCAACTGGGGGGAGCAGCCACAGTGTCACAGTCGGTTCTCTGGGGGCCAGTGCCGTGTGCGTTGCGGTGTTATAAGAAGCCCGCCTTCCTCAAGCCTCCGCAAATGCAGGGGCCAGCAAATGCACAAACTGGTGCTGCAGCACCCCCACAGCTGGCAGCAGAGAAGCCACAGCCATTGTAGCAGTAGCAACAGAGACAGCAGCGACAGCAGCGAAAGAAGTCCGCCTGCAGCGAGAGTGGGGGCTGCACGGATTACCCCACCCTGCACGTGTTTTGGAGACGCGAACAGCTCATTCGCGAGCAGCGCGATCGGGACACTTTGTGGAGGAGATGAGGGGTCGAAAGGACTCCCTGAAAATCACCGGAGAGCCAGCGGTGATTTTCAGCGCGTTGGCTGCCGGTGGTCTCCTAGCCCAGTAGTGCAGCAGAAGCAGGAGGAGCAGCGACAGCGACGGGAACTCCTGCGTCGACGTGCTAGCACAAATGACTTGCCACGCCTGGCATGCCCACCCTCCACGGCAGCAAACCCACCGCACTACTACAGCACTAGCGGCGGTAGTAAGACGCATGTGGTTGGGTCCTTGGGGCAACGGATTGCGGCAATTGCTGCACCTGTGAAGGAAATGCTTAATCGTAGGCGCCTTGCTACGATCCCCCCTAGCGCCTGCCTCATATATGCTTGATTTTGGTCCAGTGTGAACAGCAAGGCTCATTCATGTGGCCCCGCTAACGCGGCAACAACAACTGCAGCACGCAGTATGAGACTCTGACGTCGTCCTTACCGCACCCTGTTAGAGGCTGCCAAAAAATAGATGTTGCTGTCTCTGCAGGCGAAGCCCGCGTCAGAGCTGGAGATGCTGCAGCAGTGGGAGCTGCTGCCAGGGCAGGAAGTGGCTGCAGGCCTGCCAGAAGGGCCAGCAGCAGCAGTAAACGCAGCAACAGTAGCCGCAGTACTGGTGACAGCGCCAGGTTCGGGGACCACTTCAATCGCAACCTCAGCGGCGGAGCTTCCCTCGTGCCACCGTCACTGATAACATCTAGCCCACCAAGTAAGAATTTGAGCTCTACACCCAGAAATCTCAGATCCTCTACTCTACATCCGAGTATGACAAAGACACCGAGGTGATGTGCCGGTGGCTTTGCTGATCTTCAGAGCAGCAGCGGCAACGAGAGTCAGTTCCTATTTGCTCTCCATGGGAGCCCTCTGCGTGCGAACAACGGCCTCTTAGAGTGCCGGCTCTCCCCTTGAAGCAGCTCGACCCAGCGGCCTCCTAAGCACTTACAGCATCGGTGTGGCCAGTTGCTGCTGTGCCGAAGTCTGAACGTAAAAAAAGCCTCCATGTGCTATTTTAAACGGGCTTAGCCCTTCCCAGCAACCCTATTACATCAACTGTTGCATCATGTGGAGCAGAAGCTTCTGCCGCCTCCGCATGGCGCTCTTCGCAGGCACACGCGAAGCTAGCACCAAATTCCGCTTTGTGTATGCCTCAGTAAACAGAGGCATACAGACAGACAGTACCAGCAGCCACTATAGCCAGCAGCAGCTATCCTTTTACGGCAACTAAATGCAGGTAAGGGTAGCTCTTGAGCTTCTGCTGTGCTGATTCAAGGGATCGACGCTGCAACGACAGCAACGGGTTGCCACGTTGCTGGCGCAACAGCGACTCCTGCGTTCCCCCCACGAAGGCACGGAGGTCCTGGAGCAGCAAAATCCTCAGCCCCGTGCCCCGCAGCTGTTGCAGCAGCCGTTCCGCGTGCTGCTGCTGCTGTGAGCGCAGTAGCAGCATCTGCTGCTGCGCATGCAGTGCACTACCACCTCTGCCTGCTTGCTGCTCCTGCTGCAGCTCGTGCAACGCAATGCTAGGATACGCAGAGCCCATAAGCTCTTCTTGTTTGTCCATAAGCAGCAGCATACCGCCGTGGCGCAGCAAGCGAGACACAGCCCTAAAGAAAAGGGGTCGGGATAGGGATGTTGAGAGAACTTCCACAGACACCGCAACATCGAACTGGTTTGACTGTGCTGAGTGGGGAGGCTCTCCAGCTACTGCTGGCGGAGAAGCGCGGCCTGCAGCCCCCCCTGCAGCATTTTGCCGGTGTTGGCGCATGTGGTGAAGCTGTTGTTGCAGCCGAGGCAGCATGCTGCTGTCACACAGGTCCCCCTGCAGAACTGCTGCCCGACCAGCTGCAACTTGCTGCTGACATCGGCGGTTCGCAGCTGCTACTGCTGCTCCACTAAGGTCCACGCCTACTGCTGCCGCCGCTCCCAGCTGCTCAAGAAGCATCTGCACGCCACAGCCTTCGTAGCAGCCGCAGTCTAGCACACGCTGGCCCCGCACCAGAGATCCCCACATCGCAGCACAAGCCGTCGGCGTTGTGGCTAAGCCTCCTGCCGCTGCCGCTGGCGGAGAAGTGCCAACGCTGCAGAGATATGCGTATAAGCGCTCACTTGGGCCTAGCTGCCAGGGAAAAGGCAACTCAAACGGAGAGGGAATGTCGGTCAAAGCAGCAGCTCCTGCCGACCCTGCTGCAGGCAAGCTACCAGCAGTGTGCGCACTTGTTTGTGCTGTCGGCTGTGTGCCTGAGGGTGGCTGAGAAGCACTGCCTTGCCTCCGATTTTGCTGCTTTTGCAATAGTCGCTGTTGTTGCCGCCTTGCCCTCCTGTCGCCATCCTGCCGCTGCTCTTGGGGTTGGAGCTGCTGCTGCAAGGTGTGGGGCAGCAGCTCCAGCGTAGAACTCGTGGGGTCGTAGTGTGGGTGCAGTAGCAGCACTCTTGGTACTATCTGCTGTAGAGGGACGCTCTGGGGTAGTTGCTGCTGCCGTGCAGCAGCAGAGGGAGAATAGCGTATCCCGGAGTTACACCAACCCCGCACAGCACCGCTGCTGCTGCTGCTGCTTAGGAAAGAGCGAACTCGGACAGCAGAAGAGAACACTATACGCTGCACGACATGCTGCAGTGTCTGTTGTAGAGTCTGCTGCTGCTGTACCTCACGCTCCTGCTGTTGTACCTCACACTCCTGCTGCTGTTTCTGTGGTTCAGGCTGCTGAGTGCCTGCCACTGTCGAAGGTGCCCTACTGGCCATATGCCGTAGACTGTGTTTCACCAGCCGCTGCTGCTGCAGCACCTTCACGGGGAACAGCCGCCGCAGCATGTTGCCGCTTGCTGTTACTGCTGCAGGGAGCAATAGCTTCGGCTGCAGCGAGCCATTGTCCTACCAACCCCAAACGCTATATTCAGAGCTACACATCCTGTTAAATGGAAGCTATCAGGCAGCAAATGTTGAACTGCAGCAGCCACCTGGGGTGTCCATGGAGGGGCCCAAGGGGCCCCTCCATGGACGGGGGGCCCTTTGGCTGGATGGAGATCTCGCTCATATAACATCCACAAACCGTAGATCTCTCTGTGTTTGCCCCTTTCCTATTCATCGCAAAGCTGCAACATATCAATGACGGCAGCACTGGAAGCTCATACGCTGTGTTCCTCGGAACCTGCCTTGACTGGTGTGTAGGAGAGGTACCCTACGGCGGTCTCTCGATGCCACCGAGGAGAAGTTCCCTCCCTCACTCTAACAAGGCTGCAAAATTTTGAGCAGAAGGGTCAACAGGGCATGGAGGGCCCCCAACAACCCGCAAGGGCCCCACCTGCCCAGCACTCAGGGGCCCTCGACGTAAAAGTACAGTCGTTTCTCTCATCTCTGTGGCCACGCTGGCTCGATTCCCGCACAGTTCAGCTGCAACACTTAGGGGGAGAAGCGGCAGACCAGCAGCAGCAGAATCACATAAGCGCCTTGACTGCTCGGCGTCTACTGCTGGATGACGTTGCGTGCAGCCCTGTATGCTGCTGCTGTGGGTACGTACACCCTAGCAAGCACCCAAGTCAGCATCAGGATCAAGATTCTGTTGTAGAGGACCTGCTTCTACTGCCCGTGGGGTCAGGGGACAGTCCTCCCCTGGCTGAAATCGCAACCCTACTTCACCAGCAGCAAGAACAACTACAGCAAAACTCAAAGCCAGATACAACTCTCCAGTTGCCCCTAGGCATGGAGAGGGCAAAGGTGTGTCTAGCCATTGTGCAAAAGCAACAAGAGCAAGAGGAAGGCACATGGGAAGAGAGACAACCGGTGCTTCTGCTGCAATGTTCTCTGCCAAACTGGGAGGCCTTAAAGAATCCGATACCTTGGCGCAGCCACAGAGCCCAAGCCGCACACCATAAATCCTAAGGCTCCCGGCTATCTGCATGTCTTCAGCGTGGGGTGACTCGTGTTTGCTGCAACAGCTACAGCACTAGCTGCAAAGAGAGCATCCCAAAACTGCTCCTGGACTCCGGATTCTCAACTCAAGGAGCGAAAAATGGATGCCAGAGCCCTAATGCTGTACGCCTGCGCAGCGCACTTTGAATATTGCTGCTATGACTCCTGCATCAAGGCTTTCCTTGATCGTGCAGCAAGCCGCATATAGCAGCTCTGCAGCTAATGCACTTTGTGCTGATGCTGCAGATGCTGAATGCCGGACAGTATATTCTACTTTTCCCCTTGTTTTACACGCCTGACACCGAGACCTCCCTTGCGGCCAGTGGTGTGTGTCAGGAGCTCGCCACGTGACTGCAGCATATTGACAGCCCTCGAGGCTGCATTGCTGCCAGGGCTGCTACTGCTGCTGCTGGGAACTACCTCGATGTGATGTTGCTGCTCTTCCAGATGTTTCTGTTTGGATCTCTTCGCCTGGCGTTGCCTTTGTTGTTTGTTGCGGTTACCACGCTCCGTTTGTTGCTGGTGCTCCATTTCATAGTTGTCGACACCCTTTCGCTTCCCTCGTTGCCGCAGTTGCTGGTGCTGTTCTTGCTGTTGCTGGGGATTACGATTTATCCGTCCGGCTATCTCTTTAGGGGTCTCCCTAATACAGAATGAGGTCGCTAGAGGCCCCAGTGGGAGTTTTGAGGAGTCAAATATGGCCCTTAGCTCTTTGCCATGAGTTTTGTAAGCCCTGCAAAAAGCACGCCCACAGAAGAGCAAGCTGAGCGCGGCTTGCTGAAACACCGCCAAAGGCGCGTCAGAGTACGGCATCGTGGGGGTCAGTGCTAGCGGATAGAAACACAGAGTTTGTGCTCTAAGGCTTGCGTGTTGGCTTAGTTTTGGCTATTTTATAGCGCATTACCTGACAGAGGAAAGGAAAGCCCTTCTGGCGGCCTCAATAAGGCGCTTTCTAGGGGCCACAAACTCGCAAAACTGGCGAACCAAAAACCTCAACGAGGCTTCCTGTTGAGGACTAGAGCTGGTGTTGCTCCGACTGATACTACTGCGCTTCCCCTCGCTTAAACCTAGGCTTGGGGGGGCCCTCTTCAGCAAAGATTCAAAGAGTCGAGGTGTCGACAGTTCCTGCAGCGTCAGGCCTCGAGACGACAAGTAACTGGTGTACTCTGAGGCAGCACAACAAAGCTCACCCTATGTTCAATACATGGAAAAACGTGGCCCCCACAGGAACAACTGCCTGTAAAATTAGCCCTAGTGGCACATGCCGGATAGCAAAACAGCGACCCTCCCAGAAAGCAGTGACTTCTAGTTGGGGCGAGGCCTAAGGGTGTATAACTTGCGTGCCTCTTTCAGAGTCAAGCAGAAATAGCAAGGCCCTCCCCTGTTTGCCCAACCGGGCTGTGCGGCCAATGCGGTGAACATATTCCTCCAGCTGCTGCGGGGGCTCCAATTGGATGATCCAGTCCACCTGTTCATACACCCCAAACCCTTAACCTCATTGCTTTGGCCCCACTGCTTTGCAGCGCATCCGATAAAGAATCCTTTCGGCTAGCGGCAGAGCAGATCGCCACTCTAAGGGGGAGGCTTCCTGCCTCTTAGCTTAGCACTGGGGTCTTACCTCTGGGAGATTGAGGCCTCTGGCAGCGACGTCCGTGGCAAGCAGCACTGCCCCCTCTCCACTGAGCTTTGTGAAATCCGTCATACAGCCGATACTGTATCAGAAGAACCACACGTGACAAATCCTCGATTTCTGGCATTAGAGTGTTTCTTAGGCAACAGAAAGAACGAAGGACAGCCCACACCACCTATACGGTTCCAGAAGAGGCTCAAGAGCCTTCGTGTGGTACTCGCATTTTGTATGGCCCACCCCCGCCTTCACTCTCTGCAACTTTCTTTGAAGCCTGTACTCGGACTCCCCCTCAAGTAAACGCCGCTCCTTTCTAAGATGCCTCCTTCCTTCTGTAACTATTGAGGCCCTATTTCTAGCCCATAGAACCCCTAATTGCTGCCCCCCCTCCATCCCGCTCTCCTACCGATCATCTCTCTCCATTTTCCCATGGAGTTTAAAGACATTCAGTGACTGCAAAACGAACTGGCCCCAGAGACCAGGCGCTTCCAAACCAACGTCGTCGTCTGCCAACTCATCTGGCTCGCTTTCTTCATCCTCTTCTGCTGCTACGGCTGCTGCTGCTGTCTCCGCTGCCGCTGACACTGGCTTACCGCATTTTTTCTTCTGCTGCTTGATTCCTGCTGCAATTTTGTGCAGCCGCTGCTGCTGCTCGTGCTGCTGAAGCTGCAACTTGCGCATGAGCTGCTGCTGCTGCAGTAGGCGTTGGCGTTGCTGTCTGTCATGCTGCAGCGTCAAAGGCCAGCGCAGTCGAAGCAGTAGCTGATAAAGGTATTCCACAAAATCGCACGAGGATACGAATACGACGATCTTCTTGTTATTTTCCTCAGCATTTAGCAAAAATGAAAGTAGTGGTAGAAGACGCAAACGAGGCTCCACCACCAAAAAAAACTGCTGAAGCTGAGGAGGCACTGCAAACTTTGGAGGGTCCTCCTTCCCGCTCCTGTCACTAGCAGCAGCTGCTGCGGTAGCAGCCCGCGGCATGCTGCAGGAACAGAGTCGCTCTAAGATTGTAGCTTCCAGTTCTTCGCTTAACGGTTCATCGTGCTGCAGCTGGTCTTGCTGAGGTGCCGCCGCTGCCTCTCCTTCCTGCTGTTGCGGCTGCCTCTCGCTCTGTTCTCTCTGCAGAAGCTGCTGTACCTCTTCCATACGAGTCTCCGCAGCGTCTGCGAGCGCGAGAGACAGCCACTGAGGATCTCGGCGAAGACAGAACGCTGCAAGGCGCTGCACGGAGGGAGTCAGAGTTGCTGAAGCGACAGCCACCTGGAAAGGGGGCTCAGTTCCACTGCCATTGGAGCTGCAATTACTGCTGCCATTGTTGTTGTAGTGAAGCTCCTGCTGGTGGATCTCTTTGAGCTGTTGCTGCTCATTATCGGCGTCGCTCTCATCCGATCCCCTATTTCCATCGTCTTGCCGCCCAGAGGGCTGCTGCTGCAGCTTCCACTCCTCCCTGGCTTGCTTCTGCAGCTCAAAAATCGCCTTTTCCTCAGCGATCTTTTGCAGGCAAGAGGTGTAGATACCCCTGACTTTAGCCTCGAACCCCAGGTCCAACAGCCGATCCGCCTCGTCAATCAAGAGAAATTGCAGCGGCAACAAACGGAATGAAGCGGTGCTGCTGAGGTGATCGACAAGACGCCCTGGAGTAGCGAGCACTACACCCGTCCCCCCCCGTAAGCGGCACTTCTCCTTCTTCCTGCTTTCGCCCCCTTCGAATTGCACACAATGCCGCACCACAATTTCCTAACACCTGAGCTCCCAAGCCACAAAGGCAGGAAGGGAGGGGAGGGGAGAGCGCGCTGCCTAGGACAGATGGCGGTCTGCTGCCGTCACCCAACAGCAGAGCACCCCAGGAGATCGCTCCAAAAGGGGCGACATTCCAACAGCAGCAGCAGCAGCTACCGCAAGAAGGGTCAAAGGGGAGGACTGGGGGGAAGGCGGGGAGAGGGAGGGAGCAGCAACCATCAGCTCGTCATCCGGAACCCTAACCCCAACAGCAATGGCAGCAAACGATTCCTAGGCGTCCATGATGCACCTAGCAGCAGCAATGGGAGCAACACGCGCAGCCTACCGGTCAAAGCAGATACTGTGAGCCAAGGAAAAAGCTGAGCCAGCTTTGATACAGTTTCCGTTGCCTGCAGAGCAAGTTCCCTCGTTGGTAGCAAAAACAGTCCCCTCGTGCCCTCGCCCCTGTGGAGCCGTCGCTGCTGAGACAACTGCAGTACTCGCTGTAGCAACGGCAGTGCTAAGCATAGCGTCTTGCCTAAGCCTATAACGCACAGCCAAAGCACAAACGCCGAGCAGTATTGTTGTGCAACTATGCATGCATGCACTTTCTGTCGGGCTTAGGTTGCACCTGGCCTCGGCGTCTGCCCTCGAGTCCTACTGCTGAGAATCGATGGGAGGTGGTGTTAGATAGAGCAGCAGCAACACCCCTAAAGCCATGAGGTTAGCACATTGGCATTCAGAGTCAGCAACACACCTGTGGGGCATTGGATAAGCGCGTCATGCCCGTGGAGGAGTGCAGGGACCGCTACCAGCTGAATCTTCGTTGGGCTTGAATATCCGTGATGCAGCAAGGAACGCCGCAGTCGGACGTGCAGGAAGCGCCATCTTGCATATGGAACTGCAGAGAATAAGTTTTTTTCTTCTGTGGAGCTTAATCCTCCCGCTGCATCTTCTGAGGTGGCCAGCACGGACGAGGGCTCGACGGCTGCGACTACGGGCGATCCTTCATCCTTTGACATCGACGACATGCCCAGCGCCGTTGCCGAGTTCGTGACAGCCTCCGAGTCAGACGGGGAAGCGGAAGGCGGGGATTCGACATCTTTGGCATCGTATGCAGCCTGCTGCTGGTGCTGCGTGAGCTTCCGCTTGTTGCGCTCCAGCTGCTGCGGCAGGTGCTTCGCGTTTTTAGGCTTCTTCCGTTGACCATGCAGAGCGCGGCCTGACCGCGAGTCTCCTGAGCCTCTCATCTTTGCCAAGTTTAAAGGCTTCAGCCGTGAAGTCGCACGAACTAACTGCCCAACGCCCTGCGCGACCAGATGCGGCCCTTCTCCCTCCTCTCCAGCGACCTAAACAGCCTGGAAACAAATTAAATGCAGAAACTAGGGGATAAAAACTGGGATTTCGGATTCAGAGACAGAGATTTATGAGGCCTTGACGCTTGCCTGTGGGCCCCCTACGCCGAAGCCGCCGCACGAAGGCCTAAGGCCTATGGGCGTGATACTCCCGTTATCCTGCCTTCCTGGTGCACCAAAAGCTAGCGTTTGGACTTTTAGCTGGAGGGCTTAGCGCTTTGGATTGCTCATAAACAGCAGCGATGCATGCAATACCAGAAGGCCTCAGGGCCCCACCTCCCATACCGTTTGCCATCCCGGGTCTGGCGTTTCCAGTGCATTTCCTCCCGCCTTCTCTTCATTTTTGAGTCTCAAAAGCAAAAGGCAGGGGGAAGCATATCGGGAAGGACAAGGGTGCGCTGGGGTCCAACACTGGTGACGCTGCCTCGTGTGCAGTGTTTAGTGGTTTCTACCGCTGCCTGCATGCCTGCATCATGGCTTCTCTCCAGGGGGCCAAAGGCGCTGCCTAGGGGTTTTTCTGCATACTTCGCAGATGGCGTACGACTTGAAACTCGAATGGGAGGGCCCTCACCAGTTTGAGGCCCTCGCCTCCCGCGCAGCCGCCCTTGGCTTCTCAGTCGTTGCCAGCAATACGTACGTACACCTCCCTCCCCAACGAGGCCAGGCTGCACCAACAGCAGCGGCAGCGGCTCTGGCGAAGGCCGTCAAGGAGGGACTGCCCTTTCAGCACCCCCTCCGTCTCCCTTCGCCCTTGGTGCCGCGGCCGCTTACCCTCACCAAAGCAGCAACAGCGAAGACGGAAGCAACTACTGCAGCAGAAGCTCCTGGAGGACAGACTCAGCAGCAGCACCTTGTAGAGTGGCTGCCGGCGAGCACGCCAGCGCTGCACTCGCACGCATTGCTTCATTACCACCAGCATCAGCAGCTCCCCGCGTCTGGCTGCGGGCCTCTCAGCGACAAGCAGTGGGAAGATATCTTTCCATACGCTTCCGCAGCGAGAGACATTGCCCAGCGTCGCTTAGCAAAATCAGCAGCAGCTAAGGCACCCAATGCTACACTGTGTGAGCTGCTACAGCTACGTCGCGTGACGGTAGTTCTGGGCTCAACGTCTGCAGCTGCAAGCTTCAGCACACTATTTCCCAGAAACCCCCCATTCTACTCAGCGGCGGACGGAAGCCCAACAACGCAGTCGGAACGGAGTAGTGCGTGCATCGAGCTGCTAGCAGTGCAACCGACAGACGAGGCCACTTGGCAGTTCGCCTGCAGCAGTTGCGAGTGCGACCTTATCGCCGTCGATTTCGAGGGCGATCCTGCAACCAGTGTGGCAGCAAAGCTGCCCTTCACGATTAGGCGAAAACACGTATTGCAGGCCGTCCGCCGAGGCGTCTCCTTCGAGGTATCACTCTCCGCCTTCTTGAAGAAGCAGCAGCAGCGGCAGCACCTGCCAGGACCAGGAGCAGCAGGTGTAGGCGACAGAAATGAGGCTCTCGCAAACCTGCAGCGCTTGCTGCGGTTCGTGCCTCCCCGCCAGCTGGTGCTCTCTTCAGGAGCTTCAGAACCCCAGCAGCTTCTGGGCCCTGCGGCTGCACTTGCTGTTGCTGCTGCGCTTGGCATCTGCAGCAGCAGGACGCATGCAATGTACGGCAGCGCAGCGGCAGTGCTGGGCAGAGGAGCTGCTTCGCACGCGAACGGTGGCGCAGTTACGCAGGGGTGGCCAACAGCAGCAGCAGATGGAGGTCTTGTTGCTGCTGCTGCCAGAGCAAACATGCCCCCCGCAGTTCTTGAGCAACTTCAGGCAGTGAGGCACCTGCTGCAAATGCAACAGCAGTAATAAGATGTGCCTCACCGTCCGAAGAAAGCTCCTGTTTGCGACAGCAGCGACATTAGCTGCCCATTAAACTGTTCGAATCACAAATTCAGTAGCAGAATGGTAACTTTCTAGTAGTTGCTGCACTGCAGCTTTTAAGGCTTGTTTTTAGCTGCCGTTGTTGCTACTGCGCATCCAGCGGCCATAAGAACAGCAACAACAGCAGCAGTTGCGAACGCAACAGGGGGTTGTTTTTGCTGCGGATGCAGTCGCGAAGGCATCCACCCTAAGTGCGGAAGTGACACTATGACGCACGCGTGTAGAGGGAGGACTCGAGCAGTCGTGGCTACAGTGGCAGTCTCGGCAGCAACCTGCGTGGTGCCTGCTTCAGCAGTCTAAGAAGTGTGCTGCTTTTTTGCTGCATCGCTCTTGTTAAGCACATGGAGCAACAGCAAACCCCCAAGGGGTATGGCAGCGGTAATGAGGGGAGGAGACCAAATGCAGCAGCAGAGTGACGCTAGGACGTGTAGCAGTAGCAGCAAACAGACGCTGGGCACCACCATGCTGCAACAGTACACACACATACACACAGTCACAGCAGCATATGGCCACGCATGAACTTGAGGCCTCGCGTGCGGTATAAGGTTTTTGTTGTCGGGTAGGGCCGAAGTCGTTACTTAATATCGGTGATGAGATAAAAGACATCGCCTGAGGGCAGTGGCTTTCTCTGCATGCAAGACACACAAATATACTTCGTATTCCGATTGACCGCCTCGTATTTTAATCCCCTTTCACACCTTCATCCATCGCTCTGTCTACCCGTCTCCCTGCATCTCTGGCCCGCTGCCTCCTGTGTCTTGGCCTCTAAAATTCCCTTCCACCCGCCTGCACACAGCCCCCTGCTGCACCTTGCATAGGCTGAGGCTAATGTCTACCACTCCGATGTCACCCCAGAAGGGTAGCAGCCATAGCAGAAAGAGGCACACAGCCCACGACCTCCTCTACTCACGATGCTGCCATCCGGTGCTGGCGCATTCGACGAGATCGCATCCGCAGCAGTAGTGCCAGCTGATGGAGCAGCAGCATCAGCAGAGAGCTTCTCCTCTAGAAAGGCAGTGCTGATGCGGGTAACTGTATAGCCAGGAAGGCTTTCGAGAGCATTGAAAGCTTGCCCATCAGGCACAGTGACGATCACTAGTTGCCTGCAAGAACAGACGCATCCCAACGCCTGAGCCTTAAACGCTTCATACCATTGCCATGAATACCCGAAACTCGCGGGTATGAGTGCAAATTTGACCAACTGCCCTGCTAAAAAGGTCGTCCAGCGAAGCATGAGAATTGTATCACGTGCGTCTGACCCTATGTGCAGATGGATGTGAAACGGGGGCACCAGCAGGCGCAGCAGCAGCAGTCACGTGCGGCTCACGCGTCTTCGTCGTGCTTCAACACCTGTACATCGAAAGGAAGGGCTAGGTCTTTGAATTTCTCAAGGCCATCAGCAGGTACGGGGTAAACAGAAGCCTGGATCAGCTCCATCTTTCTAATGCTGCTGCCGGTGCCGTTGCTGAAACAGCCGCTGTTGATGCTGGCTGGTGCAGATAGAGTGCACTGAGGAGGGTCACAGCGAAGGGAGTTTTCACACACACAAGACAAGACAGCTAAAGCATCCGCAGCAGCGGTTGCGGTAGCCACTGTCGCCGCTCTTGCAGCTGAGGCTGACAAAACACTAGACCAAGCAAAACAGGCAGCCACGGAACGCAGCCAGGAAGGCGCTACAAGAAACGCTGGTTGTAGGCTTACCTGCGCCAACCCTAACCCTAGCCGCGGGACAAAAACCGCGCGAAGAACAGAATATGGGAGCCCCTGCAGTGTATATCCATGAAGCAATGGAAAAAGAAAAGAAGTATGACGGAAAGGAATAACACAGCGCAAAAGCCTACCCCAGCGTGTTGGCTGCGCTGTCACGCAGGGCACAGCGGCTTGGGTGTGCAGGGCCCCTTTCTCTCCCTCTTTTCCCTCTTGTGCCTCTTCAACCAATTTTATAGATTGTAAAGCGTCTATACAGACCCGTAATGTAGAGATTAAGGGCTGTGCTGACCTCGTTTCTCACATGCGTCTACTGACTCTGTGCCCTCTCGTGTACACTGTTAAACAGCCCTTCTCCTTATTCAGCCCACAAGAGGTGCCCAGTCTGCCTGGACTCTTCCTATTTCTTTCCCTTCCTCTATCTGCATGCCCTTAGACTATAGTGCTGACTCCACCGGGGTGTGCCTGCAACTTTACACTACTACAGTGCTATATACCTCAGGTGGGACATCAAACAAAAGTGGCGGGTACCCTACTGCAGAGGACAGTCTGTAGGAGCCACCTGATGATTGTCGAGAGCTGCGGCCTAAGTGTGCCTTCGGCAGACCCTCAAAAGCAGCGGCAGTGTACGCAGGAAGAGGCGCGCAAAGCGAAAGCGCTAACTGGCACGGAGAAGACTGGCAGATAACAAACTATCGCGGGATAAGTTGCACTTAAACACTTTCAAACACACTAAGTATCTGTCATACAGAGTACGCTTTACGAGAGACTTCTCGGTTTGTAATACACCGTATTTATTGCAGGGGACAGCCAGCTTCCCGCATGAAGCAATGGGCTGTGTGTCTTTGCGCGCGCGAAGTCAATGTGCAGCTAGCCATAAATGCTCGGAATGCTTACTTGATGCAAATACGCGTACCCTTGCTTCCCCTCTGCTCTTTATGCTGGGAACTTCGAGGGGTGGGAAAGGGGAAGGAGGGAGCTCATTAAAAATAGTCGACAACTTTCCATAAAGTCAGAAGACAGGTGTTATCAGGGTACGGAGATCTTAGAGAAATCGGTGCAGCTGGTAGAACCGCATGGTTGGATACAGATGTTCCTCACTTTTCCACTGGCTATGGATCCAGAGCGACGTCTGGTCCGTACAACACTTCCCTCGCATCGTTTCATCTGTCTCCATAGGTTTGCAACACCTGACTCTCCTCAACAGTAAAGTTATTGGATGCTTTACCAAAAGTGCATTTGCCTTGTCCTGTCATTATCCCTCAGAGTTTCCAACATAAGGGAAGAGGGACAGCTAGGGGTCACGTAGCTGCACCCTTTAGGCACACGAGCACCCGAAGCTAGTTGCGCAAAGTGCCTTCCCCATACGTACACAAAACTGCTTCGCCTCACATCGCCCCAAACACTTCTCTGTAGTAAATGGATATCCGAACAAGCAGACCAAGTGGTCAACTTTTAAATAATATTTTCCTGTCGATAAGTAGTGCAGTACAAGTGCCACGCCCCATAAAACAATCTCTCCATACATAGCCGGGACATGCAATGCAGTCGATTTCAAAACCCCCAAATGAGGCATTTGCAGAAGAACTGTAGAGCCCAAATACCTCAGAGGACTCGCGCATAAATCTGAGTGTATTAAACACTTCAAAACAGCAAATTTTCAGGCAATACTCATAGACTGAGCTGTTTATTTTAGGCAGAGCATGCTCTAGGAAAGGAAAATTACCAACGAAAACGAGCAATTCTGTCTAAGGCGATTAGTGTTCTTAACCAGGGCCGCATGTTATTCCGCAGGCACCGAAGCTCACAACTCTTCTTCCTCCTACCAGAGTTAAGCGCTTTCCAACCCTATTTCACTAGAATATGCAGTGCTGTATCTCCTTATCACTGAGAGCCTCAAATCCACCACTTTAAGGGCTCCCTGGAAAGCTTCCGCCTCCACTAGATTCACTTACCAACGCGGCAAAGTCCTCGAACAACTTGGCGAGTTTTGGAAACACTTGACGACAATATTGGTAGTACCATCGCACCCAAACTCAAAAAAATCGAAAGGAAAGACCAAACCATTTTTTGTGAGAAAATCGCGAGTAGAACTCGCCGTCTGGTTGCAAACTTCGTCTAGTAAGTGTCGGGCGCACCTCGTTAAGCCTACCGAGCCATTAGGACCAAATCCTCATGCCCGGAATTCCCCCCCCTCCACACCCGACTGACACTGATCTTCATCCGTGTTTGCCCATCTGGAGCCTTTAGCATACATTCGCATGCATTGGCCTGCTGTCCCCCCAAGCAATTTGCTGTCAAGGGTGGCTGCTGCCCACGGATAACTGAGTCCAGGCCCGTATCGTAGAGGGTTACCCGAGGGTAGACCAGTGATGAGGAAAAGCAGCGGGCCGACGAGTGTACAGGTGTATTATATCTCCCGTAGCGCAAGGAAGAAAATTTAAAGCCAACGATTTGTCTAGGTACAGATTCGTTGGTATTGCAGAAGAGTGGGATTTGCACGCTAGGTCCGTCCATCTGGGCCAGGGTGGTGCTCAGCGGTCATGTTATGGTCAGTGAGTAGGCGATTTCAAAGTATGCCAAAACACACCCGAACATCCAACTGTTCGAAGTACCGACTGACTTTTCCTTGCTTGTCAAATATGCAGGAGTGGCCTGTATTTGTTTTGGAAACCTCCCGTACCCCGTACTTCGTAAATGCCCCATCGGCCGTCTGCTTAATTGCCGACTTACTGCCAATCCTGCAACCACCTTAGTGGCACTTCAGGTGGGCCCAAAAAGCCAGTGGTAAAACAGCTGTCCATCTACAGTGCCTAAGGGGTCGTATTTCTCAAGGCACGGATGTATATGTAGAATCCTTTGATACTGCCGTCTTTAAAAATTTCACAAACCTTCCTATAGAGCTTATTTGCGGAAGCCAACCTATCAGGGCTTCTGTGAAAACTTGAGTTGTGCTCATCCGTTGGCGGATGATTAACTGTGCATGAAGTGGGCTACCATTGAAGTACTGCTCACTTAATGAAATTTCTGCTACAGGGCACTTGGATTTTCAATTAATGGAGGTAGAAAACGAATTGTGTCTCCAACAGGATGGTAGTCTTCGAGTATTTTTGCATGATTATGGCTGTCACACGTTTTGGTCGGCGTAGCATCATCAACGCGCCCGTAAAGGCATTGTCGGCTGAAACCGCATGCCTATCCACCATATGTAGAGCTACTGCGCTTACATCAGCTTGCAAGGTGGTCTCTGCAGGCCAAACAAGCGTTAAACTAAAGCGTTCCACCGCAGGGAAGCTTTTTCCTCAGCCTTTTGACAAAATACGCCGAAATTTTCGAGTGCCAAATAACTTTATTGAAAGAAAACAAGTGCTGTATGAAAACCTGAAACATCCTCGTACTTAGAGCTTGCAGAGGACCGGAGAACAGCTGCACCAAATCACGCGATTCTACCAAGCGCAACGCCCAATCTAAGGTCTCCGCAGGGACTTAAATCCAGAGTCGATACACGCTTAATGGAATGTTGCTTAATGATCCCAAAAGATATCATTCATTTGTTTGCTCACAACCCTGAAAGCTCTCGAAATGAGGGCAGACGGGCATCAAGGGTGCGCGTAGCTGCACCCTCTAAGCACTTCAAGCACACAGGGCTAGCTGCACAGAGCATTCAGCGCGCACGCACACAACAATGCATCCTTCTATATCGAGCTATAGATACTCTGCAATGAACGAAATATACGGACAGGGAAACTATGTAATTTATCTTTAACTAGTTCTTAGTTAAATATTCAAGTGTAGTAGAAAGTCTTCAAGGGTCCAGGGGACCCCAGTCAGAAGAGAGAGCCCTTGTAAGGAAACAGCCAGCAACATTTTGTTACGTCCTAGTTGAACTGTGTTTTGCAGAGACTTTAGATGAAGCGCTGCGATCTCTATTTGGCGAATAAAATGAGTCGCTTCATTTGGTGGTTTTGGCAGGCTTTTGGCAGCACCTACTTTGCTTGAGTAACCTATCTCGCTGTCTTTGACCCAGAGTCTTGTGCTCTGATCCCCACTTTGGCGACGAATGCTGACGCCCACCGTTGCGTTGTCCGCTCTAGTTCACGTTTTATGAGTTGCATTGTAACATACACTTTCCACTACACTGCTTATGCTTGATAAAAATAAGCAAAGATTTGGCTTCAGAATTTGTTTGTTCCTACATCACTTTGCGTCCATAGGTGCGTCACCTCGATTCAAGGAGACACAGTGTTGCTTGCGTGTGCGCTATACCCTACTTTCAATCAGCTGTGAATACTCGAGTGCTTAGAGACTGCAGCTACGCACACCTTGGTTGTCTCTCTTCCCTAGTCAGGAAATCTACGGGGCACGGGCAAGGGACGGTAAGAGCTCTTTTGACGAACACTCAATAACGTTCTCTCAGGCTTGTATCGAGTCTGAAGTTCGTGTCTCCCCACGGCGGCCTCCGATGGGCGTGCAATCAACTGGATGGAGGGAGGCTTTAGGTGGAGGGAGGCTTTAGGACTAAAAGATACCTGGAGCCTATAAGCCCTCACCCATTAGGGCTACTGGCTGTGGGTCAAGTCTTAAACCTATGGGATCCTGGCTCAGGTTTTGTTTTTGTTGCTGGTGGTCTCTGTTAAGTCTTCGGAAAGCCTAGGGTCAGTAGGAGAGCTGCTGAAGTACCTGGGTCTAGTTGCTCGGCTTTGCAATTTTCCCTTTCACGCGTCCTCTAGTATATCAGACAACACCCTAGTGATTAACGAAAAACTCTAGTGTTTAGCATACGAACAGTTATGGGGGCCCCAAAGCAGTCCAGGGGCCCTTTAAGAACACCAAGCGTGCCGCTGCCGCCGCCGCAGTACAAGAACTGCGCCTGGCTCTTGCTGAAATGTTCAAGGAAGGGGAAACTAAGGAGAAGGGGGGCCAAATAAGGGGAAATAGGCTTCTACATGATCTAGTCACTGAGCCATTATTAGAGGTCTATGGTCTGGGGTCCCTTTATGCAGCATTCGCTATGGTGTAGCTGCTGCTGCGCTACTGCAGCTGCGAGGACCCCATATGCATTGCCGCCCTGTTTTTCTCTGGCGGTCCGCTGGAGGTGCTTCTAAAGAGTCAGACTCCTTCTGCCTTCCCCTGTGCCGATCTGTGACTCTCGCGTGCTGCTGCTGTTACTGTTGCTCGTACAGCAGCAGGGGTCCGCGGCGAGACTCAAGCCCACCGAGCGCCCGTCGTTACTCCTTGTGAGCTTCCTACCGACAGCAGCCTCTTTTTTCACACTCTTTCATGCTTTTCCATCCTCTCCATGCTGAGCAGCGAGAGGGGGCATTGTGCTGCAGCAGCGGTTACACCAGGGCTGAGGCTTGCAGTTTTACGGGGTCCCCGCTTACTCCTCAAGGATGCCTGCTCGACCAGGGAGGGCACATCTCTCATTTTCCTCGTGTCTGAAGCTCGCGGACCTCTTTGCTTTCGCAACAACTAGGGAGCTCATTTGTCTTCCGTGACCACTGGTCTGTGCCCTCCTTGGCCGCCTTCTTCTGCTTCTCAGGCTGCACATTTCCGCCACTTTCTCCCCCTCCTCAGTGCGTGTTCTGCCTTGTATTGGCGCATCAACTCATCGTCGTGACTGATTCCGCTCCCAGATCAGTGGGGCCTAGATGATGGAGGGGTCTCCCCGTCCCCCTTCTGATCGCGAACGGGATGTTGCACTGGTACCCGCAGTGTTGCGCCGCGGTCAATCGGGGAGGAGCAGGCTGCTAGTTGACGAGGAACTGGCGCTCTTTGGCTCTACTTCTCCCGCAGACAAACGCAGAGAGGGGCGTACTGTGCTGCCCGTCAACCGGGAGCTGCTGGCTGGCGTTGATGCAAAGGGCAATGAAGTTCCGGTGGATCCGAAGGGTGTGGAGGACAGCTTAGACATATATTCTGTGCTCATAGAATAGTGAGTCTGTGTTAATTGTGGTTTCTCCTTGCCGCACTCACATATTCCGAAGTGTATCCTGCTACGAGGCAGACGCACATGTGTATATGCCTCTCCAAACCCTTCTTCCTTTCTCGCCTTCTCTCCAACAATCTGCTTCGATGAACATGAGGGAAACTTGAAAGGCCTTCTTTTGTCATGCTGAATTCGTGATAGACAAGCCTACACCGGAGGTTCTTTCAATGCTTTGCTGTTTACGCGTCCGTGCCGGATAACTGTAGCAGAAATTCATCATGGCTACTTTACTTTTCATCTACTTAGTAAGTGTGCCTGAGGCTTTTTGTTTGTAGCGCGAAGATGCCCGGGTTTGTTCCAGAGGGCGTTTATTGCATGCCAACGTGGAACGACATCCGAAGTATGGGCAACGGCACGCCATTTGGCAGAGCCAAATCTGGATACAGTAGAGTAGCTGCAGTATATATATATTCATATATCCTTGGAAGCATGCAGTACACTGTCTACGTTTTCCTGCCTGACCTAACGAAAGGGTGCATGGGAAGATTTCCATGGCCTTTCTCACCCCCTTTTCCATTTCATCAGTCATGCATACCCTTACCACTGCTGGTGGTTCTTCCCAACAAACACGGCAAGTAGCGCCATATGAATGCATTGTGTCAAAAACCAGAGGACACCCTGTCCTGTGTGCTCTCTTCTCCTTGTGACTTTCGCTCAGCGTGGGACGGGGTGGTGTTCCCTAGCCACGGAGTGTACAGGGGAGGAATCTTTAAATTCAGAATTGCCATTCCTAAGGATTATCCGAGCGTGGCGCCGCGCGTCACATTTCTCTCCAAAGTCTTCCATCCGCTTGTTGACCCTAAAACTGGAGAAGTCTGCATTCAGGTATGCACCTAGATCGAACTGTTGACGGTGTGGACGCGTGGTATGTATGCATTTCCACCCACTAACATGGGAGAAGCGCTACAATCTTTGTTGTCGAGGCTGGCCCGATCATCTTGTTAAAGGCGGTTAAGCAGGATATCATTAAAATAGGGTTAGCAGAAATCTGTGGTACCAAAGAGCGTTGAAGCACGCACTTGACTAGAAATCTGGGGTCAGAAAGATGCACTGAAGCAATAGAACGTGTAGGATCTCACTCATTCGCCGCGAGGGCTACTGCTGTGTGCGTCAAAAATCGCTCCTTATCCCATGCACCACCTAATTCCTCTCAGCTCGTGTCAGGTGCTCCTCGTATTGGCATCCGTTCCTACTTTAGTAGTTTCGGGATTTTTCTTGTGCTGTCTTGAAAGGTGAACAGTCAGTTGTCCTCTGTCATAGTACTTTCAAAGATTCACTTTGGTCTAGTGGTTACTTTCAGCAGAACCTTCGGAAGCTTGAAGCTTGGGCTCCTGCATTCCTGCTTTGCCTCTCTTGATACGACATTCTGTTGGAGATTGGGCCATCACTAATCTGGATACCGCATTACTTGTGAAGGAAATGAGATTTGAACGAGAGCTGTACTTGTTGCCGCCCGGCTTTCTTTTGTTTCCTTTTCGCAGGCGTACTTTAAGGAATGGAACAGCGAGCGACATTATATTCCAATGGTGCTGCTGTACTTGAAAAGCATATTTTTCTCCAAAGACTTTCTCAGGGGCACTGCTGACAAAATGAACTGGCGAAATGAACGCGCCGCGCAGCTGTACGTGAACCCAACGTCGAGGCTGAAAATATCAGGAAATAAATTATAATGTTCGTTTTTTGCTTTGGTAGTCTAATATACCTACGCTGCTTTTCTAGTTGCATGGGTAGACCACGTCCCTGTTTTGTTTGATCTTATAAAGCCAGCTTCCTGAAAAACAAACAAGTGACGTGAACCGCTTTTTATATGTAGACCAAGCATTTTGCTAATACAAGTTTTGGGGTGTATCGTAAGTTTTCGAATAGCACAGCATACGGCCTGAGGGTGGGCATTCGATCTTTACGTGCGCGAATAGTGCCGTCGTATGTTGCTGGTGGCATGAGAGTACGGCTCTCGAGTATCTCCACTTGGCAGAGTTGTCGTTATTATATGTGCTATATTACTGGCCCTGCTATACTATTCTCTGTGCTTTTTCTTTCTTCAGTTTCCGAGACGACAAGGCCACGCTGTTGGGCGAAATACGTCAGTGCGTTAGGGATTCCCAGGAGCAGTGTTTTGAGGCAGTGCCAAGAGACAACGCGATTGCAGCAGCTGCGGCTCCTGATGAACGAGAACCCCTGGCTGCGGCATCCGACGACTTGAAGGGTTCTCAGACACATTACCCGGGAATAGGGAAAGGAGAAAAAACCGATGATGAGACAGGCTTTGTATTCAATTTTCAACCTTTCCACCGCCATCAGAAGCCCTTGCTGCATGCAATTTCGCTATTGGTCGTGGATGACGCATGTGCGGACCGTACTCAGGCGTTCGTTGAATGGTTCATCGACGACTGGTGCAAAGCCGAGTTTGAAAAGGAAGAAAAACGAGAAGAACAACAACAAGTGTAATACGACTGTTGTGTATTCCTTCTTGTTTTATTTAAATTATACCACCCTGGTTACTAGCATTGCAAGAGAATACAGCCAGTCTCGCACTTATTGCTTACATTAAAACCACTTATGCACAATCAAGTATACAGGTCTCCCTCGCGCCTACAGGACACTACTTTGTGCCAGCAGAAACAGCTCAACGGCTAGTAAGGCCAGCAATGCGGACACTATTGACGCCACCTAGCCCGTCTTAGTTAATCGTTACCACAGTACGCTGCTCGCATCTACCCTATCATCGAAACATCTCAGGGCTAAGGGGGTTAAGTTTGGTGGCAACGCTACGAGGACCATGCTTTTGTGCTGAACTGAACTACCTGGCCTGGCATGGCTCGCCTGTTCACTTGAGTAATCCCCGCAACAAGTGGGCATATGATAAACAATGCGGGAACCCCAGAAAAAAGGGGGGACTGCTGGGTTGAGTATAGGTGTTGGAACTGGAATCTGCTCCCCGTGTCATCGGGGGTGGGTGGGATTGAGGGCAACAGGAGAGCCACTCATTAGCAAATGCTGCTCTTGTTTAGCGGCAAACACTGCTGTCCAGACAGCTGGTGCCGCCCATCGTCTATAAACGCATACTTTTAGGGTAGCATCCTACCCTACCCGCCTGTTGCCTCCTCCCCCACACCTACGAGGTGGGAGCAGCTCCGAGAAGGATGAGTATTCAGTGCTGCTGCGCAGCATCTTAAAGAGTTTTCTATACTTGCTTTCGCTTTTCAATGAGTGTGGAACGGCTTCAGAGTACCCCTCGGTACAGACAGCGGGTTTCCGTGGTTAAGAATAAGCTTGTGCCCCTGAGCCTTGAGCGCCTCGAAGCAGTTCTTCTTGCACTCTAGATCCAGCCATCTGCATTCTTTGCATCGCTCCTTGGGAGAAATGAAAAACAGACGGCCATGCCAAGTGAAGTCCTTCTTGCGACCATCCAAGCCCACGAAATCAGCATTCGAAGGAACGGGTGGCTTAACCGCGCCGTGCGCGTGGCCCTTATAGGCGAGGTACAGTGCCACCCCGAAGAAGAAGTAGGCATGCAGCCCGACGAACATGATCATCTTACGCTCATACTCAGTAATTAGGGGAGTGGCTAGTCGGCTGTACGGATCCAGGTCCAAGATCCACGCCTGCCGAGAATTCCAGCGGGTAAGAAAGCCGGTGACGTCGAGCCAGCGGTACACAAAGTTGCCCGTGCGTTCCCACATCCCTGGCTGGTGACGCACGAGAGCATGCAGCAACTGCTGTTGCACAGCCCCATAACGCATCGTAGCAGCTGAGTCAGAACTCTGCAACAACAAGGGAGAGGTCCGCAGCAACAGCCGCCTGCTCCCTGATGCCGCTGATGCAGCGGCACCGACCGGCGCGCTCATCATCCTGAGAGGAGGTGGAGGGAAAGAGAAACAGAGAAGAAAGTCGTGTTGTGACGCCAGTTGCCGCGCTAATAGGCACGCGGCCGCTGGTGATGGACGCTCTCAGCGCTGCTACAGCCGCCGCCTCTCTGGCAGGACGAACGATCCGCAGCAACGCGTTTATTGCGGTTTTGCTCAAAATTGATCGAATCTTCTGGCACTCGGAAATCGAACCAGTGGGAGGGCTGCTGCTGCAGCAGCGTCAGAGATTCCCTGCATGTGTATGCATTAGGCCCCGTCGCACTCCGTGGAGGCGGCAGCAGCAGCAACAGCGTCCGTGAGGCCTTGCCAGGCAGCAGCAGCTGCACCAACTGAAGCAGCACTGAACTGCCTATCGTCATATGCTTCCTGTTTCCGCTAATCGGTTGAATCAGCAGCCCGCTACCGCTTTCAGTGCCTCTCTCTTTTGCTGCAGCCGCCGTTGCTTCACGGGATAAGCCCCCCCTCTCCCCGCAGCCACGGCCGTTTGTCGCTGCAGGTAACTCTTTTCTTTCCCTCTCGCGGCACTTTCTTATGTGATACCCAGTGGAGAACGGCAGCCGCACAAATAGGCACGCAGGTACGGGAACTGTCGCCGAAAGCGGAAAGCCCCTGCAGCCGCGGAGAGCACCAGCAGACGGCTGGTGCTCTCTGAGACACCTCATTTTGAAGGACCTCCTGCGCATTAAAAGCAGCCAAGAATTTTATCAGAGGGAGACGAGGCGCCGGCGCTCCTCGGGGCAGTAAGGGCGACACGACGGACTGCGGGTCGTATGCATATACATATATGTATGTATATATAGTGCAGGATTTGCGCGCACAAAGTAGCAGCAGCACGATGAATCGATACGGGCGGCCTCCACCCAAGAACGATGACGAACTTCTCAGGCACGGAAAAGTATCACAGGCTGCATCTGACTCCTACGGACCTGTGAGTGCCAGTGCGCATCGAGTCTCCTCGTGGAATAGCCCAGCAGGATACAGCGGCAGCAACACTAGCAGCCACACGCAGCAGCATGAACTCCCGTGGTGGAAGCAGCAGCGCCCGCCTAGGGAGCCACGCCCCCCTCCCTCTGTACAGGGTTGTAGCCGCAGCAACGCATACCCTAGCCATCAACAGGAGCAGAAGCTGCAGCACGAGCCGCAGCAGAAGCTGCAGCACGAGCCGCAGCAGAAGCTGCAGCATGAGCCGCAACAGAAGCTGCAGCATGAGCCGCAGCAGGTGCTGCAGAGGTATCAGGCCTCCCCGAAATTTGGTAACAGCAGCAGATATGAGCGTCACACATTCAACAGCAACAACACTATGGGGTCTGTTTCCCGCCGTAGCCGCAGCTCCCCGAGGCTGACAGCAACAACACCCTACAGCTATAGCAACGGGAACAGCAGCAACAGGGCAGCAAGCGACAAACGCACAATTATCTGGTCCAACAGCGCTTATCCACGCCAACCCCAGCAGTACCAGCAGCACCACAATCAGCAGCAGCAGCACCACAATCAGCAGCAGCAGCACCACAATCAGCAGCAGCACCACCACCCTCCACAGCAGCAGCACCACCACCCTCCACAGCAGGAGCACCACCACCCTCCACAGCAGCAGCACCACCACCCTCCACAGCAGCAGCAGCTGCTGCTGCAGCAGCAGCAGTACCACTCTCCACAGTACCAGCAGCACAACCTGCAGCAGCATCACCAGCCGCCTTCAGGGAGGCACCGGTGCTGCAGCCGTAGCCGCAGCTACAGCCGAGAGCGGCAGATCTTCACGAAGGAGGGGACGCAATATGAATCTGTATATGACGCTGAAAGAGACAGACGCAGAGGGGGGAGGGCCTTTTCTCCTCTGGATCAGTCTGCTGCTCCTTTTTCGAAGCCGCATGGATTCAGTGGACGGCTAGTGCCTCATGCCGATGGGCGCGCGCAGTCTGCATGCCGCTGTCGCCATGGTCTCGTGTGCAGGATCTGTCAGGATAGGCTTCCTCCTCCGTCATCTGCTGCTGCATCTGCAGCTGCTGCGCCTCGCCTCCGGTGCAGCAGCGGCACAGAGACTTCCGACGGGGGGGGGGGCAGTCCTCGAGGAAGAGCAGGTGTTTCTTGGCTTCCCATGACGGGCAGTTCTCAGTCAGCTTTACCACCAAGTCACCTCCGCATCGACGCTGCTGCTGCTGCTGCTCCTCCTCCTGCTCCGGGCACTGCTGCATATGCGTGGCAAGAAGCTGAGGCAGATGCAGCTGCCGCTACTGCCAGGAGTCATGCAAGACGATCCCCCCCACGTAGCAACACGTGGCACCAGCAGCAGCCGCCTCCGTACCGCTCGCGTCCGCAGCAGCAGCAGCAACAGCAGCAGCAGCAACAGCAGCAGCCGCCCCCCCCTCCTCAGAGACAGCATCCGCAAGATCAGCAAGGGCAGCAGCAGCAAGCGCACCAACAGCAGGTGCAGCAAGAAGAGCATCCAGACCGCTGTGTGCCTTGCATGTGGTATTTCTGCCATCCCTTTGGCTGCAACAAGGGGGCTTCATGCCGCCGCTGTCATCACGAGAGCCATCGCGATCCTTCTTCGCTCCTCCACCCCTTCTCCCTGCTGCACATTAGGGGCCGCTGCATGCCGTGCAGACGCATAGCAGCCGAAGGCCTCTGCATGCATACCGGCTGCGTTTTCTGCCATCATCCTGACCATCACGTTCCGCTCAGTACCACGGGAGAAAAGCAACAGCAGCAGCAGCAGCAGCGCCGGCTACAGGAGCAGAGACTTGCACCGATACAGCGTCTGTCATACGATCAGGGAGCCCATGTGCGAGGAGTTTGCCGACCATGCGCGGCTTTCTTCTGCTCCCCTGAGGGCTGTAGGGGGGGCACAGCCTGCAAGCGCTGCCATGATGCTTCGCATGCTAACCCGTACTTGCCCTCTCATCCCTCTGTGCTGCTGCATCTCAAGAGATGCTGCGAGCCATGTGCAGCGTTCCTGCGGGGAGAGTGCTCGAAGGCCCCCTCGCTGTGTTTTTCTTGCCATCACCCAAGCCATCAGCAGCACCAGCCGCCGAGTGAGGAGCCGCGAGAAACAGAAAAACTGGAGCCGCAAGAGGAGGCGCAGAAGCAGCTGCAGGAAGAGATGCTGTTGCTCCAGCATCAAGAGCACGAAGAATTGCAAGCGGACGACGATGAACACTGGGATCTCGTCAGCGAGGGATGCGCCGTGTACAGCGCAGGCTCACCTGGGGAAGACGGGCAGCAGCAACAGCAGCAACAGCAACAGCAGCAACAGCAGCAGCAACAGCAGCAACAGCAACAACAGCAGCAGCAGCAGCAGCAACAGCAGCAGGCTGCAGATGTCCATTTACCCGAAGGCGAGCAATGCGAAAGCGGCAGTAACGAAGGGCCTCGGGGTAAGGAATATGAACAGCAGCAGCAACAGCATGCGGAGTATGACTACCAGCAGCAGGAAGATGAGGACGAGGCAATAGAGCAGCGGCAACAGGAAGGTCAGGCTCTGGAGGAGCAGCCTTCTGGGTAGGGGGCCGTTTGCCTCGTCGCAGCTGCGATCGGTCCGTCTCTTTAGCCATCCGCCTCTGATGTTTCCATTGGAGCATGCATGCATGTAGTAGCGACAGCGGTACCTGTTGCAAATGTATGATGTGTTGGGAGCGCTGCAATCAGGGAATCGTGTGTGGCACAATGCAGCCACTCCACTGCTGGACTCAACTCCACCTTAACGCTGCATGAACTCGAAGCACGCATTGTGATTTAAGAGCAGCGAAAATTTGTCACCCCCTCCATTGTTGGTGTGGCGCGCAGCGAACTGCAGGGGGACTGAGGGGGGTCCTCTGGAGGCGGCTCTTTGGAGGAGTCGCCCAGTAGGATGGTCCCCCGTGTTGGTGTAAGGAGAGAGGGAGGGGGCCCCACCGCGGGGAATGTGTGTAGAGACTTTACCGGCACCGAGTGGCCACACAGTGAAGAAGAATGGGCTACGAGATACGTTTAGACATAGAGCAGTATTGGTAGGTCTTGTGAATCGACCAGCCTTTTTATAAGTGCAGAATGACGTTGCTGAGAGGAGGTGCTCCTGTTGCCGCTTACTGGCGTTACCGCAACTGCTACGACTCATCGGTCAGTGGTGCGGAGGTGCTGGGAGCAAGGGGAAGACAAGGGGCAGGAATGAATGGCGAACTTTTATAAAAACGATCGGGGTTTTGAATCTAAATAAAAGACGAAATTTCAAGAGCAGTTCAACTCGGGCGGAGCACGCGCGGATCGCAAAATGTGCCATGCGCCGGAGTGCTAAGAAGATAACCCCGACAGCAGCAGCAGACTGCTGCTGTTGTTGCAGGTTTGGCTCTGCACTGGAGCTGCTGTTGTGTCGTAGTCCCTTCTTGTTTCAAGGAGATTCATTCTAGCACGAAGGTCGCCCAAGCTGTGCATCGCGCAAAGGGAGCACAACAGCCTACGAACGTTACACCATCACGTGGTATGTACGCCTGTCACGAGTCTCAGGGGGGTTTAGCAGCCCCTAGCTCCCGCAGAAGAGCACCTCACGCATCGGCCGCTAACTTTTATCCCGCTCTACCTGGTCTGTAAGTCGTTTCTCTTGGATTCCTCGTGAAGAACAGGATGCGGAGATTCGCAGCTCCGGCGCATGCAGAGGGCCCCCACGGCAACGGACCTGAACGCGTGCGTACATGCATATTTCTAGACGAGGAGCCATGCAGAGTTTGTGTGGTGCTTCGAGAAAAAAGAGCCCGGTTGATGATGCATACTCTTGCGCCCAGCTGAAGCCTTTGGGAGAAATTTTTGGGGCTTTAAGGGCATGCAAACGGACCCTCCACAAGGGTCTGAAGTTGTTGTTGCACTGCTTGCAAGAAGGCGGAGGCTGACACAAGACCACGCGCCCAGCCGAGGCCTCTGCAAAAGGAATGCCCTGCAGCAGCAGTTCCTCCACAAGCGCGCGCACATGCATGCATGCCAAATCGAGCAAACCCCACCAGCCAACACACCCCAACCCGAAGCCAGACTAATCACACATACACACACAAAAGTGAGCCAGGCACTTCGTTCCACACCCCAAGTAGAAGGCACTCGATCTGCAGACCAGCGGCGTCAGACAGATGAACCCCCCATGCAGAGAAGAGGAAGAGGCAACGTCGACTCCAAAGCGAATCAACTGAAGGAACAAGGCACTGCAGCTAAGCCACCCAATACACGAAATAAATAACAAATACGCATGCAGACGGCGTGCCATGATGATTCGCACAGAGAGCAGGAATGCACTCACTCACATGTGTGTACATACACACACAAACGCGCACTCAGATACATGCCCAAACTCAGATCGAGGCAAAACGGAAGCGTTCAAACAAACATGCAAAGGGCCCACAACTAGTGTCAGATACTCGAAACCTTCACACAGTACCACGACGACACAGAGTGCGCTACAAAATGAGCAAAAGAAGAAATGCACGAAACCACGGCGATGCAAGAGTAGCTTCAGGTGTCTATACAGAGAGCCCCTGGCGGAGCTGGAGACCCCAGGAAGCACAAAGAGCTTCGAACAACACACAGCGGCGAGGCTGACTGGCGAGAAGGTTTTTTCGGACGGCATAAAAAGGTTCTCAATTGCACAGATTCAGCAGCAGCGCGAAGTTAACTCTGCCGAAACTTACCTCCAGCCGTGACAAAGCCTACGAGGGGCCTACATGCATCAAAGGAGGACGTCTTGGGGGAAAGGGCACCCTCTAGGAGCTCAGAGCGCTCCGCTGTTGAGACAGTCTTGCGACGCGCTTTCCCCTTGTGTGAGGCCGCTTCCAGTTTCCGCCGCAGGCAGCCTCGCCGCTGCGTGCGGTGAAGAGGCTCTTCCAAGTGTACAGCCAAGCCGACACTGCTGCCACTGCCGCCGCTCGTGTCGCTGCTGCTGAGCTGCAGGGGACAAAAGGCGGGTTTTAGGTGCGGTACAGACGCAGATCCCCTTTGGCTGCCTTTCGCAAACGGCGTGGGGGGGTACGCTGCGGCGCACGTCACACCGCACCCCGCAAATCCTTTTGCGAGCCACTGTGTCTGATTTCAGGAGCTCACCGACTTACAACGACGAAGCAGAGGCGTCTTGAATACACGGGCGCTCTTCGGCTCGTACCTTCGAAGAAAAGCTTGAAGTCTCCAGCGGTCAGCGCGTAGATGTGACACAGCTCCAGAGGGACGCCTCTCTCGTGGATCTCCAGCTGCACAGGGAGGAGGGCTCCCCTGTCTGCCAAATAGGCTGTAGCAGCCGCGACGGCAGCGTCTGCTCTGTTGGAGCTCTTCGATGCTCGCCGTGAGGGGTGCAGCAGCTGCTGGAGTGCCCAAAGGAACACCAGAGGCAGCTCGTCTAGGGGGCTCCAACTCTTGTCTCTACGGGCAGCCTGCAGAACGCCTTCCAGCACCTGCAGCTGCTCTTCCTCCCGCTGCTGCAGCTGCTGAAGGAGCAGCGTGAGCCGCAGCCACTGCGCTGGGAACATACGGACTGCTGGGGGGGGCACGAGGAGAGGCGGCAGCAGCTGCAGCAGGTTCGCGGGGGGAACTGGGAGTGGCGGGAGCAGAGGATCCTGCTTCTTTAGAGGTTGGCGCTTCATCTCGCGCTTGTTGGACTGCAGCGGGGGCAGTAGCAGAGGGAGCAGCCGATGCGGCAGGAAGCAGGAAGGGCCATACAGCCGCCGCATTTGCTGCTGCTTCTGCTGCTGTTGCTGCTGCTTGCTGGCTGCAACCAGCACTGCCTGCTGCACCAGCAGAGACTCTTCCGGCGTCGCGCTCGAGCCACGCTGCGGCAGCATCAGCGACTGCTGCTGCAGCGGCTGGTGCTGCAGCAGTCGCCAAAGGGGCAGGAAGGGGCAACGCGATGCAACTGCTGCGAAGTTGCAGCGCCGCTCTGGCGGCTTGCGTCGGTGCAACAGTTCCTGCTGCCAAGCACAACACAGCGCTGCATGGACCCCTGCGGCAGTATCTGGGAAGCCGAAGGGGAAGTCGCTGCTGCCGCTGCCGCTGCTTTCCAGAAGCAGCTTCCGCCGATCTCTGTAGCCTACAGGACAGACGCCGTAGCGACACAGGAGAGTGAACAGCCTCGCAGCGCCAGCACCTGCTGGAAGCAGCAAGTCAAAGCCGCTGGCGCCTCGACTGCTGCCGCTGTTGCAGTTCCCACTGGTACTTCCGGTGTAGCAATGCGACCCCTCCAAGGAAGCCTTTGAGACGCCGCCTCTAAAGGAAGGCAAACCTCGAGAAAGAAAGCCACCACGCGCAATCAGCAGCACAGGAACGCGAGTGCCGTTCGCTGGAAACGCTGGTGACTGGAAGCCTGCAGAAGCGGCAGCCGAGAGAGACGCTGCGCCGCCAGGTAAATCTGCAGCAGCAACAGCAGCAGCTGCTGCCGCAGGATCGGCACCAACTGCAGCAGCGGCGATGGCAGCAGCAGCAGCAGCTGCTGCTGCCGCTGCTGCCGCAGCTGCCGCAGCTCCCGGCTCCGTATTGGTCATCACGATAGGAGAGAGAGGAAGGCCTAAGTCTTCTTCATCTGCGAGAGCTGCAGCAGAAGCAGCAGCAGCAGCTGCTGCTGCTGTTTCTGCTGCCGCTGTAGCTGGTGTCGCCGCTCCCGCCGGTCGGTGGGTGTTTGCTGTCACGGGTAAACGGCCCACGGCAGTAGGCTGTTTCTGCTGCTGTTTCTGCTGCTGCTCTTTCTGCTGCTGCTCTTTCTGCTGCTGCCTCTCTTTCGGCTTGCGTTCCTGTTGGCTCTGCAGCTGCAATTGCAGATGCCGTTGCTGCAGCCGCTGCAGCAGCGCACGGAGCTCAGGCCTCCTTCTGCTGCGTGTGGCGACTCTCCAAGGAACTGCAGCAGCAGCAGCCGCGCGATCTGCATCGGAAAACAGACGCGAGGTCGCTGGGGGAGGCAGAGCTCTTCCTGCTGCAACAGCAGCGGCGAGAGCCGCCGTAGGCGCTGCTCCTCCTGCTGCTGCTCCTCCTGCTCCTCCTGCTGCTGCAGCAGCAGCTGCTGCTGCACGCCGCAGCAGCCGCCGCGATCGAGGGGGAAACGGCCCTAGCAGAGGAGGCAACGCAGCCTCTAGAGGGAGGACGACTCCCCCGGGGAGTCGAGGCGCACTGCCATGCAGCAGTTCGTGCTGCACAAGCGCCTTCCACAACAGATAGCAGGCGTGCGCACCTGCTAGCGAGGCTGCTGCTGCTCCTGCAGGCGCAACAGCTGCTGGACGCTGCACCTTCAGCGCGAGGCTCAAGGCTCGCAGTGCCTTAGGCCCCCGCAGTTCGAACCGCGCTAAGTTGTGAATCTGCTGAAGAGCGACCCCGACTCCGCATGCACAGTCTCCCGCTGTTTTCACCGACGTTGCGTTGGCTGTTGCCGCCCCTCTGACGCCCACGTCGGGTGGAGTCGAGGCGCAGGAGCAGCCTGCAGGCCGAACTGCATCTGTCGCTGCAGCAAGCACGGCGCCTGCTGCAGCGGCTGCTGCGGGGTGTACAGTCACCCAGAGAATCCTGGCAGCTTCGCCTGCGCATGCAGCGCCGAAAAGGAAGTCGCAGGGAGCCACGACTGCGGGCTGAGCTGGAGGAGGCTGCTGCTGCAGCAGCAGCATCTGGCCTTGCTGAGCTCCCGCCCGAATCGCCTTGCTGGCGAGGAGAGCAGCGTCTGCTCCGCAGCGGCGTAACAGCAGGAGAAGCAGCACGATAGGCCCCCGCAGCTCGAAGGTTGCGAGGTAAGAGGCGTCATGCGCCGTGGCTAGCTGGCTAGCCATGCGCAGCAGCTTCCGCTGCATGCGCTGCGTGGGATGCACAGGGAGGCTGAAGCCCCACAGCGGCTGTTGTCGGAAGCGCCGCGCAAAGAACATGTGCGTCTGCAGCCATCGCACCTTCGGCGACGGCGGCGAGCTGCCGCGAGCTACCGCTGCTCGCTGGAGAAGCAGCAGTGCTGGCTTCCGCTGCTGTCGGCGCGTGCGACGGGAGGAGGGCTGCAGTAGCGGGAGAACACACGAGGTGAGCGTCTGAAAAAACGCGCTGCGCGGCAGCCTGCCGCAAGGACGGAGGAGAGCTCGCTAGAACAGGGGATAAAAAGGGATCTGATTACCTTTGGAGGTGTCTTCGCCATTTCGCTGAGGATCGGTCCTCGCCGTCTGCGGGGAACTCTGTAGGGAGTATAAGACATGCAGCGACGTCGCATGCTGATCGGCAGCTTCTGGAAGGAACGGCGGCAGGGGCCAGTTCTTGTGGTGGGTGCAGCTCCTGCATCTGCCGTTGCTGCTGCATCGAATCCTCCCCCCGCCGCTGAAACTGATGCGCCCCCTGCGTTGGCTGACCCCGCTTGCAGAGCTTGTTTCTTCCTCCTTTGCTGCTGCTGCTGCAGCTGCTGCCGATGTCGCCGCTGATGCTGCTGCTGCTGCTGGCGCTGCTCCTGGTAGCGATTCGGTAGCTGCTGCAGTTGTTGCAGCAAGGCCCCCACTTCGGCCTCCCTGGCACGCAGAAATGCAGGAACGGAGAGCACTTGGGGCAGAGGAGGCACGGGCAGCTGAGCGCCTGCAACTGCCAAAAGTCGCGCCTGCTGCTGCTGCTGCTGCTGCGAGGAGCGCAGCGTAATGGGGGGAAGGCACAAGTTCACTGGGTACGGACCCTCAGCAGCAGCAGCTGCTGCTGCTGCCAAGGAGCCGTGGCTGCTGGAAGCACCAGCGACGGGATCCTCCTCCCCCCGAAGGCGCTGCCTTTTGGTCTGCATTCTTGCGACCGCTACCCCCAAACTTCGTAACTCTTAATTCGAAGACTTTGCCATAGGCGTACTTGCTGGGCAGCTCGGCGGAGGTTCGAAAAGCATCAAGCAGAAGCAGGGGCCCCCACCTTGACATTTAACTCCCCCGCCTCCAATCAGCAAGAAGATCGACTGCAGGGTCCTGGCAGCATTCAGCGCGGGCTAGCGCGCTTGCCAACGCAAAGCCAGCGAAAGCGCATCCTCAACTCTACAGCGCACTTTAAAAGCCCCTTTTTAATGGAAAACGATACTTATGTGCCACCAACAAACCGTCAAAAAGGACAAAAACACGTGCGGGAAGGGGGGCCCCCTTTGCCGAGAGGCCCCCACCCACACGGGGCCCCCTGTGCTGCTGCAGGGCCCCTAAGAGGGGAACCTGCCTCAGGCGTAGGAAGGAAGCAGCTGCAATACACAGGGATATCCTTTCTATTTCCTTAGCACACGTAATTGCATCATCATCAGAGGCAGTCTAATCTTTCTGACCTGGAATCTTCCGCCTTGCTAGTGCCTGGCTCCTAGCCATGGGTCTCGCCACGATCCATCCTGATCTTCCCCAAAGCTCGTGATTCACTTCTCCTCTGACTTCCTTGGTCCGAATTGCTTCTTTGCCCCCTCCCTTTTGCGCCCCTTCCTCTTGAAGTGCGGTTCGTTACCAGCTTTCACCAGCAGTCGATGTGTGTGTGAATGCGCTCAACCGGAGGAGCTTTGGCACCGGAAGTCCGCAATGCGTAGCCGCGTGTATGCAACTGCCCACTGTATCGTAGCCAAATGCAGCAGAGAAACACACTTTCCAGCTTTACCAGCACCCAGCTGAAGTGCGTCGATCCTGGCGTATGTATATTCTAGCGTTACATCTAAGGTCTGTAGGGAGACGCTGCACTCCAGATTCAATGCAAACTTGATAGAAAGCCATTTTGTGGTTCTTCAGCGAAGCCTATTTCCTTCCCTTGCCCATATCCCGCATATTTCCGTGACATGCGCACGAGAAGGACACCTAGGATGCACGTTGCTGCACCTGAAGCAGTGCGAGCATTCACAGATAGTTGCACACAGCATCTCGCGCACACGCGCACGATCTTTTGTCTTGTTTATTGATTGAAAGCTACTCGAAAATGAATAAGGTATTCCAATAGCCGGAGCAATAAGTCAGTTCCTCCCTAATCCTCAATTAATACGCTGGTATAGTAGAAAGTGCTTATGTGGAGCTTGGACCGCTGCACCTTGGTCGCCCATTTCGAAACACGCCATCTCATGTCGAGGACTTCACCTTGGAGATTAACAATCTGCAGGGTAGCGGAAGGGGTCCTGCACTATCGCAACCCCAAATAGCCAGTCAAAAGCGCGAACACTGTACAAAAGAGAAATACCGACATGTGCATGAACGACATGAGCGAAATAAACGAAGAGGAAACACAAGCACACTACTCAATAGCGAGCGGGAGGCCAAGCCAATATGACGCGGTGGGGCCATGGCTCGCTGCCGTCCGAGCGCTGAAATGTGTGGGCATCCTGATAAGCTTTTCAGGGATCGGAAGGCTTTGAAAAGTTTAGAATTCAGGAAAATTGCACGGCTTCATCTGCTGAAAATTTGGGCATGATAATGCATACTTATCTGCAGCATGACGCATCCTAAGGCACTAAAAAGTATGGGGGGGGTTTTTACTGCAGAATGAATTTCCCTATGGCCCCTCAAATCATAGGATTGTACTTTGCGCATGGAAGCACTGCCAAGCGAAGTCGGACTCTGCAAGGGACGGAGTTCCCGGTTTGCCTTGAGCCACACATGCGTCCTCAACGCGGTAGTGCCTATCTCTTTTGCCACTCTTCATCTTGGAAAAATCTTTATGTGTCAGAAGCAGACGCACGCGTATTCGATGGAAATCGTGGGTCAGAGGCGTCGCGAGAGCAAGTTGGCAACCGCGTTGATGCTGTTTGCATAGTTCATTGTATATTCGTACTGCAGGATGCACCCATAGCAACAAACAACTTTGGGACCCTAACAGTCCTTGGAAACTCTTCTTTAGGTAGATAAAAGCTGCTGGCTGGGTTGGGCAGTAATGTGTCACCAATAAACGTAGTGTTGGCATTTTTCTCGCCCCATCACACTACATGGAGTTCTTGGTGCCGCAAAAAAGATGGCTACTTGGTTTCGATGAAGCGAATAAAGCCAAAATTAAAAGTGTGATTTTAAGCCAGTAGCCTTTTAGGAAAGCAATCAACTCTTTGTCACTAGCATGGGCTGTTCGGAAGAGATGGGACCTACAATCATTGATAGCGAGTACTGCTGCAGGGGACGGTGGGCAACGAGAGTTCTTGCTGCGGAGTCAGCCTGCTCTGCTCGGGCCACAGACCGTGTTTCTTCAACTACATCAATCAAATGAGAAGCGATCCTAGAAAGCTCAGAAACAAAATTACAGCTTAAAGAAGCAAAAAAATGTATTGCAGATTTTGAAGTTTATGGGATTGCATGACGGTAAATGCCGCTCCTTGATTGGATCAATTTTTTCGCTGGATGTGGCTTGGTTCCTATGGGAAAAGTCGATTTCCTAATAGGCAATTGGTTTAATGAAAAAGAGCACCTTTTATGTTTTTACTTATCACTTCTTGTCCCTCAACAGCTGCAGTGGACGCCGTAGGTGCCGAAGATGCTTTCAAATGTTTTGGCCGCAGTGGAAAAAACCGTCCATGGAAACATTTATCCGCCCTCCTCGGTATGTTCATAAAATGTATGCTGACGTATCGTTGTAGTTCAACTGGGATTAAATGCCAATGGCATACCTGTATACTCTAGTTTGACGATGCAAGTGTGGAGCACCTAGGTGATGCCCGTCATCTGGGTAAATGAGGATTTGAAAAAGAGTCCACAGACTCAGATACCGAGTAAACTGTTAGACTGTGCATTATTTCCTATAGTCCTCCTGTTCAAGAGCCTAAAGCTAGCGCAAACTTGCCATCTTATGTCCGTTTTCAGCTTACACACCCGCTTCTGTCCCAAATCATTGGCCGATTCCTACACTGAGCCATTTTCAAGAAAGCATCCGATTGTTGCTCGACCTCTGCTCCATGCTGTTGGTGCTTCCGATGACGTTCTACTTATTATAAGACTGACTGGAGGTCCACTTATTAATGCGATGCGTTGGACGGCTGAAAGATGCGAGTCTGCTGAAAGCCCGTCGTTTTTTAGCATATTCGCGAAAGTCTCCTTGACAGTGGGCATTATTGCTGGACTTTGGATAGAAGGCCAATCGAATTATCTACTAAAAACCAGTTGCCGAGTAAGTAAGGGAGGATGCGTGCTTTGACGATTATCCAACTGCGCTGCTTTGCTGTCCGCACAAAGACTCTGCCTTACCTTGGTGAAGCACCGGCTCTACCGCGCTCACCACAGATGAGATGCGCATTCTTGGGGGGACCAGAAGTTGTTTTTTCCTGGCGTTTTGTTACACAGTAATTCCCGTAGGGCGCAGCTGTGGCCACACAGGCATCTTTTATTGAGTCATTCATGGCATGTCTTGCATTACGTCATGGTGTACGGGTCCAACAAAGAAGTTCCTGAGCGCGCTGACAAAACCCAACTCGCGCTTGAGAGAGCATTTAACCGGCACTGCCTTGCCAATCCTTGCGTTCGGTCGCCCGCCAACAAACCGAAGTCTTAGGCACTGCGATCACGAGTAAACTTCGAGGGTGCATTTATGCGCATTCTCCTCGGAAAACAGACGCACGTCACATCCAGTGTCATTTACAGCCACCAGTTCTTGGCCGGCAACGTGACATTTGCATCCGCATACAACAGACCCGTGGTGGGTCCCCAACTGCGGCTCGAACTTCTGCGTTCCCCTTCATTGCACCGCCTCGTGGGTGAGGGCACTTCTGCTTTTCTGGTGTGCCTTTTATGCTTGCCAAGAAGCCTCCTTCCACTCAGCCCAGTGCCGTTGTCAACTTCTTTGGATTTCTGCCTGCACTTCCATCCTTGAATTATGTGGCTCAATCTCCCGTTATTGAAGCATGTGTGTCTTTGAGGGGATGCCCGGAGCTGCTTATAAGACTAGGTTCCGTCTAGCTTTCTCTAATCGTCCGCCAAAAGCTGCAGGCATAGGGCAGCTGACGCGGCCTTGGCATCCAGGTGTCCAAAGACCCCAATGTAACTACTCTTTCTTAGCGAGAGGCAAGAGTTGAGCATGTTTGCTCCTTAAAACTCAAATAATGCACCATTTGTAAAAGCTCTATTGGTAGGGGTTTGTTTTGAAATCACACCATTGTTGCCTACATTGCGAGCACCCGACGTGACAATTCGGGCAGGCGCGAGGTGATCCACTGATAAACTAGCTGCTCGTCTACGTTGTGGCCCTTGAGAAAGAAAGTATTATATACCTCAAGATTTTGATCTATTGATGGGTTCCCCCTCTGCAGCTTTCTCGTTTTTCGCAAAGCTTGCTGTTGACCTGATCTTGGCAGAAACCAATGTGTGAGGGCTTGTATGAAAGTTTGAATTGCAGTGATCATGCAAGCACACCAAATTCTTTGTGAGTGTATGCAAATTGGCTTGACAGCAAGCTTTGGAGGAAACGAGGAAGCTACAGTCAGAGAATCTATCAATAGATCGACATCTGGAGGCATATGAATGTTGGCACCATTATAGTTCTTCGTCCAATATATGTGCCACAAGGAGCACTTGTTTCTATTTGTCTGGGAGCTAGAAATCCAATGAGCTCTCCAACTGTCTCTTAAATTCTTCGCAACTTGCCTTTTTCTACGACTGTCTTACTTTTCTGACCGGCCTAAGCTCATGGATGCGTTCATCAGCGTTTTATCGGCTAATAAATCATGCTTTTCTACCAGCTATAAAGCTACTGCATACACATCGGACTGCAGGTCGGCCTCGGCCACTCAAACAGCGGGTGAACGAGAGTCCCCTTCCACTGCCCGATAACTTTCTTCCTGAGCCTGTTGCCGAAGAACATTAGATTGGTGAAGCAGCAACCAACGTGACTGAAACCAGACACATGTCATAGCGAGACCTGACAACCCGCTTCATTTACGGCCACCGAATGGAAGTTGACAGCTACGCCAACCTCACACTGCTAGCAAAGGTAACTCTTTATGATGTTGTACGTAAGGAGGCACCATATCCCACACTTGATACAAAATTTAACTGTAATTGCTGGGTAACTCATAAAAGAGCATCCTGCTTCCCCCAATCACCTTTCTTAGGGCTCTCAACATACAGGTGATAGGTTTAGGTCGGCTGGGCACAGCTGTACCCTCTAGGCACTCCAAGCATTCACAAGTAGTTGTACCATAGCATCTAACACACAAGTACATAACATTGCTTCATCTTGTAGTGTCCTGACAGAAATGTGCAAGAGATAAGATGCAAATAAACGAAATAGGTAATGGCTTGCTAGTTTGTAGGTGGCGATAACTACTTTAGTTGAACGTGTTGAAGTGTAGCTTTGCCCGTTAAAAGAATGCTTTTTGGTGCGCATAAGCTCCAGAGGCAGCCACAAATACTGACACTGTTGAGGCTCTGCACGTCCACACAATCTTGTTGAGCAGCAACGAGACTATCGTATAGAATGTACACCAGCACGCAAGCGGCCCGATATGCCTGAACGATACCGGAAGGGCAGCCTGAACGAGAAAGCTCTACCAAACTCCCCACTGGAGGCCTACTCTGTACAGCACACACACCGAGGGGCCATAATGATAAGTCATACACACGGGATTCCCCTCGTGTGTGTGTTCTGGCAGTACTCTCATCGTGGGGGCCCCCTTGGGGGCCCCCACGGGCCCCGTTGGACATCATGAGGGTTCGGAGTAGCAGTAAGAAGTCCGCCAATAGCCTTTTTCACTATGGTGCAAAGTGATACACCACATGAGATGTAGCACTTGCGGCTACTGCAACTTCCTATACTTTGCTTCCGCTTTTGTGGAAGCAGCCTCCCTCTGCGTAGGGGGCTGCCGCTGCAGGATCGGCTGCGCGCTCTTCCAGCAGCAGCTGCTGCAGCAGGCAGCATCCCTTCGCAGGCGAGCAGTGCTTTCGAGTTAATTGTTTAGGGTTTACGGTTTTAAATCCTTTCAAGCTCAGTAGAAAGGGCGAGATTGTGGCGTACAGCGGCAATAGCAGCGGCAGTCCACGCTGCTGCTGCGGCGGCACCCCAGCAGCGCGCAACAGCAGCAGCGGAGGGCATACACTGCAGAAGGGTGCTGCTGTCCCTTTCTCCGTAGCATTGTTTGGCCCCAATAAGCATATTATTCACCTGTGGGCCCTGTGCTTCTCGCTGCCGCCTTGTCCACCGCACGATACGCGGCCGGGTGCAGCAGCAGCAGCAGCAGCAGCAGCAGGAGCATCCGTGGCTGCGTCTGCTGGTGTGCTGTGCTGCGGGCCTCCTTGATCGAGCTCCTCCGTTTCATCTGTGGCAACGCCTGTAGCAACTTCTTGTTGGCGGTGTAGCGTGAAAGGGGCTTCTTGGTGCAAGGGACGGCCGTCGGAGGAGCACCAGCAGCCGCGCTACGGTAAGCCTCAAGCTGCCGCTTTTCTCAAACCGTTTTACACGCCAAGAGGCTTTTGCCTCTTTCTCGACTTCGAGTTGTGCGGCTCCCTGCATCCCCCGCAGGGTTGTCCCCTCCAGATAGAGAAGCCGCGACACCGACCCCCGCGACAGCAGCAGCGCTGACAGCAGCAGCAGTGCAGCAGCAGCAGTGCAGCAGCATCTATTGCACGACAGAGACGAGAGAGAGCCTCCGCTGCACGCGCAGGAGGTCGAGCTGCCGCCGGTGCAGAGCCTTCTTCGCTGCCGCAGGAGCTGCAGCAGCAGCAGCAGCTACTGGCTGTTGCTGCTGCCACCGTCCCGTGAGGGCCAGAGCATGCAGCCCCCTGCGGGACGCTTCGGCCAGCGGGTGGGGCGGCAGAGGGGGCCCCTTGGGGCCCTTTCGGATGGCAGTGGCGACGAGCTATCTGTTGCGGCCCCCCACGCAGCAGCAGCAGCAGCAGCAGCAGCAGCAGCAGCAGCAGCAGCAGCAGCAGCAGCAGCAGCAGGGACAGCAACTGCAGCGGCGGTGGCGGCGGGGGCCCTTCGTGTAGCACGTCCACGTTCTGGAGCGCGAATTTATCCGTATCTTTCGCAGTCGATAGGCCCCCCTTTGGGGGCTCCTGTGGTTGCGGGGGGCCCCCTAGGCCCTGGTGTCTCTGAGGGGCCCCCTGACTCCCAGTACTGCAGCCCTTTGTATCAGTTGGCCTCTCGGCTGTCGCCAGAGGAGCTCAGGGATTTGGTGTTGCTGCAGTGCAAGCTGCAGCAGCAGCCGTCTTCCCAGGGGGCCCCCTCCGCCATTGCAGCTGCGGCAGCTGCTGCCGCAGCAGGGCGGGGCGCAGCAGCAGCAGCAGCAGCGGCAGCGGCAGCAGCAGCGGGCGAGTTGGACTCCCACGGACGGCGCGTGCTGCGTTTGGTGCCGTTCAAGGGGCGAACTCGGTGGAGCGGGGGGGAAGAGGGGGAAGGGACGTCACTAGCAGCCTCCGCAGGCCCCCCCCCCCGCAGCAGCAGAAAGCGAAAGCGCGCAGCAGCGAGGCTAGACCGGTTGCACCTGTTGCGGTGTCTGCAGTGTGGGCAGGTGGAGGCGCGTGGCAGCAAGTTTGGGGACTACATCAGCTGCGGTGCATGCGGAGCTTCCGATTTCGCTGTGGGGGTCGAGTTGGGACCGGATGCCAGTAGGGCTGCTGCTGCCGCCGCCGCTGCCGCTGCTGCGAAGGATGTGGACAGAGACAGCAGCGGGAGCGAGTAGCAGAGCGTGCCCAACGTTCGGCAGTTGCTGGTGACGCGCGCTTGTTCTCGAGAAGTGGCTTTGCAGAGAGTTTCCAGCGGCGCGGAAACAGCGGTTCCTATGGGGCTGAGGAGGCTTGCGAACAGCCTTCCTTCGCAGCTCGCCACGACGCAAGGGTGGGTGTGCAGCAGCAGTCAGTGCAGGGGAGGAGGCGCGTGGCCGCTTCCGAGAACAAGTGCAGCAGCAGTATGAACAGCACGCCTGCAGCAGCGGATACTGGCTTTACCGGCCTCTCCACCACCTCGCACAGAAGGGGCGGTGCCGCTGATGGGAAGTTGCTTCAGTAGTACACGAAGGGCAGCAATAGCACCAACAGGTTGGGGGCCGCTCCCTTCGTGGGAGGCTCTCTTTCTCCCCCCGTTTCCTTCCTCGCCTTTGCATGTGCGTTTGACCGCTTTTCTGTTCTGCCTGAGCGGCGGCGGCTGCTCGTGTTGTGTGTGTGCTGCTCCAGCAGCATCGCAGTCTTAGCCGGGTGAGGGTGCCCTGTGGCGCTCCAGTCGTAAACTGGGGTGGCTTGCAAGAGCAGCTGCAGCAGCAGCTGCTGGGGTAGCTGCTTTCCCTCAGTTCCCCTGGGCCTGTTGCAATGTTATGAGGCCCCCTGTTGGGCCCTGGGGTTCACGTTCATGCTGTTGGCTTAGCAGAACGGCGTGGCAGGGGAGGAAAGGCAGACAAAAACAGCGGATAGACGTGCAGAGCAATAGAGAGCTGATGGTTAAGGTCGATGGAGACGTGAGTGTATGCAAAGTCAGAGCCATAGGAAGAGAAGGGCAGTCTGCGGAGGTAGAGCGACGGAGCGGTGCATGCGAATCAGAGCGCCTCAGAGGCGTGAAGGGGGGTCTAGCTAAGCGAGGTGGAGGGGTCAATGCGAGAGGCCAAAAGACTGAGGCTCTTCGAATAGGGTGGAGGCAAGCAGGCTAGGGAGAGACTAGGCTAAGACGCTCACGGGCAACAACGTGACACATACATGAAATTGCGGTGGGGTTGCAGGTAGGGGGCCAGGGGGGAGGTGGCAATCTGCTGAGACGGCGGTAGCGAGAGGGGATGGAACTGAAGGGGGAGAAGGGAAGGGAGGTAGGTGGGGGCGAAGCAGAGGTAGCGAGCGAGAACCAGGACGGTGGAGGCCCTTGCATGCACACGGTTCAGTCACGCAGGTGCTGGGGTTGGTTTGAATGGAATTGCGACGCGTTGTTTCCTCTCGACGAGGTTGCCTTGGGGTACCCCTCCTCCGCTCTGCTGCAATCCAAGTGGCCACTGGTGTCGCGGCAGAGGCCGCCGGCGCGCTAAGGGCACAGGGGACTGGAGCATGCAGAGGGAGGCGACGGTCTAGGCTTGAAATAGGCGCAGCTGGCAGTCAGTCAGCCATTGCCATTGTTGACTTCGCCCATCTAAGCGGTCGTGAAGCTGGGATGCCGGAGGCAGTCTAACGTTTTGACGCGTGAGAGATGAGGTGGGCCACAAGCAGGCGGCTCTCTACTGCTACCATACCCTCTCCACCTATGAATTTTTGAAAGCAACAGGAAGGCGAGGGCAAGATGGGCGTATCTAACTCTGCTTCGTGAAGGAAGCCCTAGAGCCTACGCACGCCAGTAGCACGCGGGAAACGCGCGAAAAAAAGACGAACTCTACTTATTTAACCCCTCGTAGCCTCTTTCCGCTGGGGGCCTGAGAGTGCCAGCTGCTACAGAAGGAGCGCTGGCGGTGTGCACCGTGTACAAACAGAAAAACAGGGTTAGCTCGTGAACGACTGCCGCTGCCGTTGCACGCATGCGGGAGAGCTTGAGGCGGCAGCGACAGGTGTGTCTTAGTGTTTGGCCTTGGCCTTAAGGAAGTCAAAGGGCAGTTCATGAGGCTGGCAAGGCAATGGACTGTCTTTGAACCACTTGTGCTGTAGGGCGTCAGAAGCCGAAATACGCTTGTTCGGATCCAGCTGCAGCAGCTGCTGCAACAGATGGATGCTGCTGCTGCTGCTGAACGGCAGCAACTGCTTCAGACCCTTCGGGGGCACTGCCGAGAAGGCGAAGTAAGAAGGCAGCGAGTCGACATTCGGCCAGAGGGGCAGAGAGGTAGCTGGGGGGGTTGTTGCTGGAGTCGTCGGTGCTGGTGTTGCTGCTGAGGCTCCCGAGTTTTTCCCGCCGTTGTTGCTGTTGCTGCCGCCACTACTCCCCTGCAACGGCTGCTGCGCTGGCGAGGGGGGGGGTGCAGCCTGGGGGGTTCCCAGGAGGGAAAAAATACGGCATAGTTGATCGACATCGTTTGCACCTGGAAAGAGAGCTCGGCCTGCAGCGGCAACAGCCGCCGCATTCACAAAAGCAATGGCACACAGATACAGGAGACAAGTCAGTTTCAGTCCGTCTCAGAACTGCAGTCTTTGCGACAGCCGCCTCCCCTTCACGAGCATCCGTTTCATCTACGGAGCATCAACAACAAACCTGTAAGGAGTTCATACAGAATGCATCCTACACTCCATGTGTCTGCCTTATCTCCGTATCGGTCTGCACCCCACAGCAACTCAGGAGCCCTATACCACAGCGTGACAACTTTCGCCGTCATCAGTTCTCGCTTGCTTCCAATGATCTGTTGTTGCTGCTGCTGTTGCTGTTGTTGCTGCTGCTGCTGCTGTTGCTGCTGCTGCTGCTGCTTGCGTTCGCGTTGCCGCTGCTGCGCCCTTGCGAGGGCAGCAGCGGCGGCAGGTGTAGCGACGGCACCGAAGGCTCTCGAGAGGCCAAAGTCTGCCAGCTTGCAGATCCCCCCCTCTGCTACAAAAATGTTAGCGGGCGATATATCGCGGTGCAGCAGGTAGTGCTTGTGCAGCCTGTGAAGGGCCTGCAGCAGCTGCAAGACGATACACTTGATGTGCGCCTCCGACAGGCGTGTCTTGCTATCCAGAATCCGCCGCAAGTCACCTCGCATCTCTTCCATGACAAGGCAAATGCAGCCGTGCTCGGTAAACACGTCCAACAAGCCCATCAAGTGCTGCTGCTCCTCCTCCTCTTGCTGCGGATAAAGATGGCCTTTAGGGGGCTGCAGCTCGCGCATAACTTTCAGTTCACGAATAGTTGTGAAATGGAGGCCTACCTGCCCCACGCACTGCCGCAAAAGCTGTTTGTTGTTGCTGCTGCTGCCGGCGCTGCTGTTGATGACAGCCGAATTCACGCGCTTGATAGCCACATGCTGCTTCAGCACCACGTCCCACGCCCTTTCAACTCTTCCGTATGTGCCTTCTCCTAGAAACGTGTCTGCCAGCAAGTAACGACCTCCCCCGGCGGTCCTACCGTTTGGCTGTTGTGGAGGCTCCTGCTGCTCCTGATCACAAGGGGCGACGGCAACATCACCTGCTTCAGTCTTGCAGCGCTTCGCCGGTGCTGGAGCTTGTTGGGGTAGATCCGCTGTCGCGAAAGCCGTCGCTCCAGATGCTGGTGCTGCTGCTGCTCTCAGGGCCTGTGCGGCAGACCCCGCAGAGACGCTTGTTGAAGTTGCTGGGGTGGAGGCGCTGAGCGAAACTGCTGTGGAATCCGCAGCAGTTTCAGACGTAGCTGAGCCCCCTCGGATAAAGGCAGTTTCAGCTGAAGCTGCTGCTGTCACAGCAGCTGAATCTGGCTCCTCTTTGGTCATCACGCCACTGGATCGCTTGCCCGTGCTCGCGTGCTCGTTGTTGCTGCTGCAGGCACGCGGCTCCTGGAGTTGCAGTGTATGTCCACACCGCGCAGCACTGCCTGTTTCGGACCTCCTCATCATCTAGAAACGATAGGAACACACACTACACGCTGCAGAGGAGCACATGCGTTGGAGGATTCGGCTCTGGATACAGTGGGGCTATGCTTTCCATAGTAGCCTTCGGCCCTATTGTACCAGCCCACAGTCTTTGCTGTCCGTGACCTCTATACAGGATTTTCGTTTTCGCATGCATATAAACAGAATTCACATTCAACTATCCTAGGAAGCCCCTTTGGGGGTCAGAGTGGGGGGCTGCAGCGCCACGACCATGGCAGCTCAGCCGCAGCTGCTCCTATTCAGTGCAAGTGTATAGCCTGCTGCCCAGCTTCTTTTGTTAAGCTGTGCCGAGAAGGCACCAAAGGTGATAATGGCAGTTCGTGCCGCTGCTGCTGCTGCGGGGCCTCTGTAGTACTTTGAAACCCTGTCGGCTGCGCCTAGCGGCTGCATCCCTTAAAGCAGCGCATGCGCCATCGTAGCAGTACAAGTACACACTGACCGATAGGCCCAAGGGCCCCTAGGGGCCAAGCAGCAAGGGCGGCAGGAGTATACAGCAAAAAACTCCAGGAGCAAGGGCAGGCGGCTTTTCCCCGCCATGCCGCTCCGAGCACTTCGTGCACGCCTTTGGGCAACACCTATGCGGCTGCATCAGATGGCGGAGAGGCATTTGAGGGGTACAAAGGCAGCACCTTTAACCCGACAGGGGTCTGAGGCCGCTAGGCGAGGGGCCCCCCCTCTTCCCTTGCCTGGGGAGCCAGCAGTTCATCCCCCCCTAGCGGCAACGTCAGACACGAGAGTGCAGCCCATGCACACGCGGCCGCTGTCTACCACGTGCTGCGCACTGAGGGGCCTTTTTCGCATGTCGGGCTTGTTGCTGGGAGGGAGTATAAACTCGCGCTCATTGTTGCAGCAGTTTTACAGCCGCTTGCCAGTCAGGCGCCGATTCGCAAAGGCCTTAAAGAAGGGTACACTTATCTGGTCCAAGGGGCAGGTGCGGCTTCCTCCAATCGCTATGCAGGGATACGCCCTCCCTAGCAAACTGCTTCCGCCTCACCAACAGCAGCAACAGCAGCAAAGCAGTCGCCTGCCACAGGCGCACCAGCAGCATAGCAAATGTAAAGTCTACAAAGGCAGCATCAAGCAGCTGAAGGCTGAAAGAATCTGGTTCCAAGACTAAAGTGCTGCGGCTTCTGGCACTGCAGGGGCTGCCGTTACACCAAGAGCCCATATGCAGAAACGCTGTTGAGGCCTCTCCGTTACGGCCTCTGCTGCTGCATGCGGCTTCGACAAGCGCGGCTTAAATTCATAGCTTACGGCTCAAGCGCCTCTGGGAACCACAGGCTCCATTGTATCCATGGCATTAGGACCTGCACGGGGAAAATGCAGCAAACGGCAGCAGCTGCAGTGGCAGAAAGCACTACGCTGCCAAAGGCATGAAGATAACTGGAGCAACATGCGCTTTTGCGGGTTCCTCTTTCTGTATCACATTCTTCCCCCAGCAACAGCAATAGCAGGAGCAGGAGCATCACAACAGCAACAGCGACAGCAAGAGCATCACAACAGCAACACCAACAGCAAAAGCATCAGCAACAGCAACCACAACGGCGGCATAAGACTCAGCAGACCGTTTCTGGCCTTGAGTGCAAAGTGTCGTCTAAGGGGTCGACAGATGTCGGTTAGGGTTTGCCAAGCCTCTTCCGAAGGAATTCCACAGAGGAAGGGCCCTCTCCTTGCGGTAACTCCGCATCGTGCCGCTGTACAATCGCACATGCCAATGCTCTCCCCAGATTTTATGGCATTCGCTGCCAATAGATGCAGGTGCTGCTTCACGGTCAGACGCTCGGGGGGAGATGGTTGGATGGGAGCTTCGGCGCTTCTTGGGATGCAGCTTCAAGTTTTCGGAAGGCTCCCAGAACGTAGGCGGTATATATATGTATATATGTACATGTGTGTGTTCTTATTTACCTTCCTTTACGAGTGTTGCAAGAATTGCAGCCTGGTCCCACACCTGAGGCAGCAGCGGTTCCACCGCTTCTACCTGTTGCTGCAGCACCATCTCGTCTGATGCCTCTTCCTCCTGCTGCTGCTGCTCGCTGCTGAGGTAGGCGGCCCACGCCAGCATCGTGGTGAGGCCGTACGCGCCATAGTTCGCAGTTGTCGCGACTGGTCAGCAGACAAAAAATTTGCAATGGGGTTGGGGGCTGGCTTTTGTTCATTTTATGAAAAAGGCAGGCCCTTGGACAAGGCAGAAAAATTTTCAGAGCTATTTAGGAACAAAGGGTTTTGCATTTACTGATGGTGTAGTCAGCGGGCGCATCATTGGCGAGCCACTCGCCGTCCTCAACATTCTCCTTCACGGCCTCCTTTATGCGCCCCATTCCGAGTTCGTTCCCTGAGTGCACGCGCCCTTTGAGTACATGGGGGTATGCGTCAATTTATGTAGCTAGGAATGCGCTGCATTAATTTTATAGCTAGGAATGCGCTGCATTAGTTTTATAGCTAGGAAGGCGCTGCATTAGTTATATAGCTGGGGGTGTGCTGCACTAATTTTACAGCCAGGGGGTGTGCTGCATTGATTTTATAGCTGGGGCTCAAGTGCTTAGGCTGTGGAGGTCTGCCTCTGCAAGAGAGACAGTATCGGCAAGTCGCCGTTTCTTTGGACGGCAGTTCGAGCTTTGGGGTGAGATTGGGAGTACCCAAGCATCCGATGGTGGTGGTTGTAGTCTTTTGGGCGACATTTGGCTCAGCTGCCCACTCGAAGAGCAGAGAGAAGTCTGCCTGCCACAGCGTGGTGCTCGTCAAGCTAGGACTCCAGTACTCGCCCTCCTTGCCGCGACCAGGCCTGCAGATCCTCAAACCCGCGAATCCTTAAGTCCTAAAGAGCAGGTGCAGGGGTGTGCTTGCTTGGGATGCCCGAGGGGTGTAAGAAACGCGCCACTAGGAGGGTAGGCGAATGGCGAGAGGAACCTCTGTGCCGAGCGAGGCGATTTTTTGAGCTACGGCGTAGATCGAAGGCAGGCAAAGAAGGCACTACAGTGAGCACTAACTGGCCTCCCTACAAGAGGAAATCCTTCGTCAGAGGCGCGCGCGGCAGGTCGCCCTACCTGCCGACGTTAATGATGTGGTCAGCCTCCGTGAAGAGAGCTCTCATCTCTCGGCTGTTCGAGTCGCCTGCGTGGGCCTTCACCGAGAAGGTTCTGATATCCAGGCGATGCTAAGAGCACTCCACGACGCCGCAAATAAGAGAAAAGCGAGTTTGAAGGAGAGAAGCAAAGGCGCATGCAGCGGGAGAGTCAGAGAGAGATGTGGAGGGCCAAGCGCATACAAGAGGAACGAAGAGCCTAATGGGAGAAGAGTAGAGAGGGCGAGAAGATCTCTGAAAATGCCAGGCAAACGAGGTGTGCGTCCTAGGTACATGGATATACGCATATATACATATATACCCATATGTATGCATACCCATCTCTGGCGCCCTATCGACATCCAGAAGGGGGTCAAGCAGGATCAAAGGGAAAGACGAGTGGCCGTACAGGTGGCTCAGGGAGAGCGCGTGGGACGAGCAGAAAGATGGGCATAACAAACACGGTGGGGACAGGGGAGGAGTCACATGTTGCAAGACAGATACAGAGAAGGAAAAAGAGGGAATGAGAATAACGGATGGGTGTAAATGCATGCGCATGTGTATACACATATTATTTGGGGGCAGAAGCGGGTGGAAAGAGGTAAGGAGGCACACCTCAATCCAGAAGGACGGCTTACTTTATCGCATTCCTCCGTTGCCTGCCGATGAAGAGCCCACACAAGGCTAGCCTCTACTGCTGGCACCACTTGGGGTGCGTTTACTTCGTCTGCGACCAAATATTGGGCTTGAAGTTGAAAGGCGCTATCCTCTTTAGTGTGAACTCGCGTTGCAAAGTTTCCTCGACGCTTTTCACGTCTTTCTACTAGGGGACTGAGGGCTCCTCGGTTGAGATTAGCGGGCTATGGAACAAGGGCTCACAGTCAAGGGCATAAGGCCCGAGGGCATAGGGTTTGTGTGGCCAGTGGTAGTGTACCTGTTACGATAATTACGCGTTTGTGCAGCCTCCAAAGGGCTGCTGCGAGAGCACACGCCCCCCCTGGCCCATCAGTGTCAGTGGGAGGCCACATGTTCGTATTTGTGCAGCTTCCGACGAGAATAGCAATCGTTTTGCACTGGGGTTTGAGGAGCTCTGCTGCTGCTCTCCCGAGGTCACCTTGGATCTCAGGTGTGTGCAGAGACCGCAGGTTCTTAAGTCTCGCATGTGTCTGCCTCTCTACCAGACACAAACGCTCCAGTTCTTCCCCCTGAGCAGACCATAAGGAAGGATCTGGGGAATCCGGGAGTTTCCATGGCCACTGGCCAAGGGGACTAGGCCCTGTTGCTGCTGCCGCAGCTTCTGCTTCTGCCGCGTTGGTCATGGTGTCTGCACACTTCAGCAGGGTAGAGAGTTGGAATCTGGTAAACGCGACTGGAATCATAAAAGATGAAGATTTGTGGGTGGTGGTAGGACATTGAATCTTTGCAGATTGACGCTACCTGAGCTATTGCTGCGGCACCGGCAGCGCCTCACCCACCTGACTTGCAGCAGATGACGTCTAGTAAGCTCGGCATTCAACCACTTCTTAGGCTTGACACACGATTATTATGTTAACTTCAAATTATGAAGTGATTTTGGTCAAACATTTCATCCAAAATGCATACTACAACCTCTAACAACATCACGGGGGGCGGTGGTTGGTGACGGGTCCGACAGACGCATGGGTCCTATTTATTGCCTAATTGCGCTAATTCCAAAGAATCACTCATGCTATTTATGCCTCATCTGACCACGAAACTGCACCATGCACCAGGGACCAATAAGATGTGGAATGAATGTTGTTGCAGTGGCACATTTCGGTGTAACGGTCTGCAGTACAGCTGTTTCGTCTCTCCCCGGGTCTCCACATGGAAAATCCACAGACCACAGATGAATTACACACTTATACGCACGCTACCTTTTGTATATATTCAAGAGCCAAACCCTCGTTCACGATCCCTACCACTTTGCTTCTAGGCATTGCGGCCTATGGGTACAGCGTGCTAAGAAAGGCGCGGTGTGCAGCTAATTGCACCCTCAGAACGATGCAAAAAAAAGTGCCAACCCCATTTCATGTTTAGAAATAGAAATTGTCTGCGAGAAACGGTTAACTATGAGAAAAAAATTTTAAATCCAGTAACACGCAAGCCGTTCAACCACGAATAGATGCCGTCATAGCACAATTTACAAGTGCGCTCATAGAACGTTCATGAATTTTATCACTACCTAAACGCTGGTAAAAGCAGGGCGTCCCATTCCAGGAATCACAAAAAAGGAAGATCCTGAAACCCTTGCCTAAAAGCCGCAGACCGCCAGCGATATGCAATCGCTCGGTTCTCTATGTAGGGCTGCAGTACATTTTATGCCACTTGCTAAGTGCACCTGGGGCTAGATGATGATGATGATGACCAAAGAACTGCCTCGAGGGGAAGTTATATGGGGCTGAAGCCGCCCGTACACCCAATCGGCGAGGAAGCTGCGTGGATGGACGTAAGACAGATCCTGTAAATGACAGTTCACTATTCACACCAGGCGTCCATCTCATGGGTGGGAAAATAAAACATCTAGTACTCACGAAGGCGACACAACGCTGGATGAAACGCTGCAGATGCTGCCAATACCCGTGGAAGGTGCGTGGGTTCACAAGACAAACAAAACCCCCGTACTCTCACTAGCCTCATTTTGCGCCTACAGCCTAGAGCTAAAGTTTGAAGGCGTTGGCAACAGCGACAGTGAATGAGGCGGGAGAAAAAAGGGACTGCAGGACCGTCCCCCGGAGACTCTAAAACACAATAGGATCAATGCATCTACGAGAAAACCAAAAACACTGTAGAAATAAAGAGGAAAAGCCTTCACATGATGGGGACAGAGTCACCATATGACAAGTTCAGAGCCTTGAAAGCCTTTTGTACTTCACCCCCTCCCTCTCTTCGCTCTTCTCTTCGTCCCAGTCAGTGACTGCCAGTAGCACCAAAGCCCCCTTCCTGGTAAGGAGCCAGCCTTCTCCCGTGCTGTCCACTCAGGCCTCTGAAACGAGTCTACTAGAGCTCCTCTGTTGTGAAGGAGATGGAATCTCCAGCCTCAGCGGCTCCCACTGGGCTTCCTTGCCCTCGACTGCCGCCCTGTGGCGGCGCTCGCCTCTTTGAATAAAAGCTTAGAGGCCACGTATTCAGCTTCCTTCTGCCACTTGTGGCAATAGCTTTTGTGTCATCGGAATTCTCCGTGACCTCTAGACGTACAGACACCTCATACACTGCGCCGTTGGGGGTGATCTCGAGGGCCTTGGGTGAGTTTGCCACGTATCTCGAGATACCAGTGTCGATAGCGAGGAGTTTACCCTCACAGTACGTTTCTACACGGAGGCTCTCCTGCACCGTGTGCCCCACCACCATGATGTCGGCTCCCAGATGCTTCAAAGCCTTGTTCAATTGCGGGCAGGCAATGTGCGGAGGGGACATGGTATATAGACGGGTCCAGAGGGGCCCCTCTCCCCCAGAGGCAAAAAGGCTGTTTCCCCCAGATGTGAACTCTCGCATCTGCTTCCTGTGATGAACTGCACAGCCGTCCCGCAATTCTTCACCCAGCAGCTGGTGCACTCCCGAAAGCCCGAGAGCAGCAAAAGCAGGAGAAATTCCCGCATGGGTAAAGACGAGACCGTTGACATTCACACCAGCGGGCAAAGAACGCAGCAGGGTTCCGTATTTTCCTTCATCAGAAAAAGCTGCGCGCCGGCCGGAAAGACCGCCAAACTGTGCTGTCTCGTTTGGATGTACATACCTGAACGGCGCGCCAGAAAACAGCAACGCGGCAAACGGTATCACTGGGAAAACACGAGGCACTAGAGCAGACAGACTCCGCCAATCACAGCAAGTAAAAGGAGGACTGCAAAGGCTGTGCACGAAATGCCCGGCCGGTCCCCTTAACAATGCTCTGAAGCTTAGCGAGTATTTCTCACCGGAAGTCTCCACAAACGTTCATGGCGTCGTGGTTTCCAATGAGCTGCAGGACCTTTCCACCAGCCTCTCTGGCTTGCACCTGCCACTCCATGAACAAATCATAGAGGATTTTTCCGTCGGGGCCTCGATCTACGATGTCGCCAGTCTGGATAAGCAGAGTGTTTCCTCCCTTCCACTTGCGCGTCTCTCTATCGATAACACCCAGTGCTTCCAGTAGCAAAAGGGTGTTGAGAACATCGCCGTGCAAATCAGCCAAAGCTACTATTCGCCCTTCCCACTTCATTTCAAGCTCGGGCATCGCAGGGTCAGAGAGGGCAGAAGAGCCAGAGCCCTCATGAGCCAGTTCGTCGGCAGCAGGATACGGAAACACGGGCACTGTAAGACATGCAAACACCGCTCCAACAGCAGCTGCTGCTGCCGCTGTCATCCTCCAGGTACTTCTACGAGAACAGCAGACCATTTTAGAAATAATAAAAAAGTGAGGGGCCCAAACAACGCGGAGCAGGAGGGAGCCAGCCTGCTGCCCCCGTGCGGCGAAGAGGCCCGAGCGAGTACGACGCTCCTATAATCAAACAGAAAGACTAACGAAGCACACGCGAAAAGAAACCGCCTACGTCTTCTGAGGAACAGACAACCGGGTGGAGGAAGCCCTCGGCGAGTGGCAAGTCACTGGCAGAGATGTACTGCAGGGTTGTTCGCAAAGATCCCGCACCAAGAAGTGGAACAGAGAGACACAAACGAAGCAAAGAAAATGGGCTACGTGCTTATTGGTTTGCAGCAAAAACAGGGTGGCCCCTTGCTGGGGCTCCAGTTCATAGTGCTGCTAATTCAGGGGGTATGAAGAGAGCATAAAAGGCGGCATATACGAAACAAAATGAGAAAAGCGCCCCCTTGATGATCGTGCTGTATTCATTCGAGTCGATAAGATATAAAAGGAAGGACACATCGGATACTTCTTGTCGTCTCTTGGGGCTGCTTCATCCATGTGACGAAGAGGCGTAGATAGCGCGGTATGCTGAGCAAAAAAATCTATTGGTTTCGCTTTTAAAATTCTGAGAGATTACGCATACCTTCGATCGCTTCCGTTGTTATCGGGTTGGGAATCTGCGGTACACGAAAATAAGCAATAAGTATGCGAAACCAATAGAAAGTGGGCACACGGCCTGGTACGGTGGTGTGGACACGTATTGCTGGTCGTACCATTCCGTGTAGAGGTTCAAAAGCAGCAAAGACTAGGTCCCTGCATGGAAGCAAACAGTAAAAGTGACCATTGCAACAAGTAATGGCTAAACGGGAGAAAAATGGATGCCACAAACCTAATTCTGTTCTTGTGTAGATTGAGCATTCGCTGCTTCTCAGCAGCATAGTCTTCTTCATCCATCCGTCGCTCCGCCTCCTCAAGTTTCAGGAGGGAGTCTAGACATTAAATTGCGGAAATAAGCAAATGGAAGTTAGCAGAAAGACACGAAATGTAGAAATTATGAAGATGTGCTTCCCAATCGTCTTCTTACCCAGGGACGCAAGAGTGTCCTTAGTGTCTTCTACTGGAGCCTGATGGTGCCAATCCCTACATGATAAACCCGAGAAGGAAGCTGAGGCAGTGCGAGAACTCACATGGATACGAATTTGGAAGTCTGGGGAACCAGTAAGCGCAGCATTCAGACTCGTGGTTGCTCCCTGGTGGAAAGTAAGCATTAGAGGGAGCAGTGAAACAGCATTGACCGTCAACGAAGTATGATTTTATGTAGCATTATGATTCTCCTTACGGGCCCAATTGGCAGAAATCGCGCCTGCTGCGCCGTCCTGTCGGCAACCGCAAAGGAGGCGTGAACAATGAGCACCAGGCCGAATTTCATGAACAAACGAACTGTAGTGTCTTGCATCGTTATGTGGGTCGATGAAGGAATATTCCAGCAAAATGTTCAAAAGAAAACAACAAGCGGAAACGGTTGTCCGCAGTTGCATGTAAAATAGTCATGTGCTGTATCAGCTGGACATACACTCGAAGGTGCATTATGAAGCTGGCAGAGGAATGCGGTACACACCCGATATCCGATGATAAAAAAACATTCAATCTCCAGGCAATGCCTTTTAATCATTTTGCTTTGTTCATCCTCTCCAGCAACAAACTCTAGGGACTGATTAAGAAGCTAGCGACCAAGTGCCCCCTATCTGTTTGCTTGCGGATGCCTGACCTTCACAAGCACCAAGCAACAGCTTATTGGCTTAACTTTTACTCTGACGATGGACACTGTACGTCGTCCTGCATGCCCCCTTCTTTAGATTCTCACTACTTGCTATCCCATGTGACCTGCAAACCTGAAGCGTGAACATGCGCCCCTGCTACAGGAAGCAGCCAGCAGTACATAGGCTGACTACTTCCCCGTGTCTGACTTCATAAGCGGAGGGGGTTTAGGCCCCTTGGCCCCATGTGAGAGGCCCCGAGAGAGCCCACGCTGCACTCCCCCAACACCAGAACCCGCAACGCCAACACGTGCAGCAGCATCGCTCTTGTCTCCATCAGTGGGCCGAATGGGATTCGAGTTTGTCCTCAATGGGTTTTCCACACGATCCTTTTCCATGGTCTTTCCTGTAACGGCAGATAGTTTGCTGGAGCCGAGTTTTGCTCCAGGTGCGCCTTGAGAACTCCCTTCGTGAAGTAGGCTGGTTTTTAAGCTGCTGGGGGTGGTCTTGCCTTCCTTGCCTGTTGATCCGATCCTCTGAAGGCTTTTTTCACGCGCCAGCTTCTCTGCACTGGTGCGGCTCTGTAGCGCGGTGGGGTGAGCCGAAGCAGATCCTGCCTTAGGGGCATTCTCCAGTAAGACTTTCTGGCCCTCTGCTGCTTGTGCATTATCCATCCCAGCTTGCTCCTCTGTGTCAGCTGCAAAGGGCCCCTCTTCCTGGGAGGCCTGCTTGCTTGCTTCTGCGGCGGCTTTTTGTGAGACTTCCGGCTTTGCCTTCAACTCGTGTGTCAGAACCTCCTTGGAGGCTCGCCTTTTAGGGTCGCCTTCTTGCGCCGTTGCATCGTGCGAACATTCAGCCTCAGCACTTGATTCAAATACGACTTTCTCGGAAGGTCCCCTTGAAGGTGTTTTCACATATTTCTCGGGTTTTCCAGCAGTCTGTGGGGAAGTTTCACTATGGTGTTGGTCGTCTACTTCTTCCTCCACTGCTTGCCCTGGTGCTCCTGCTGTCGTTGCTGCTGCTGCTGCATTTTTCCGTTGTTGTTCCGACTCTTCTCTTGTGTCTCTCTTAGCTTCTAGCCCTTCCCTTGCCTGTTGCTCTGAGCACTCCTCTCCCCTTTGCTCCGCTGTTGTCGAACGTGCAGCTGGAGGTGTTGTCAAAGGGGTCTCCACCTCTGAAGATTCCTGAGAAAAAAAGTTTCCAGAGAGAAGCTGCTTTATCCCCGTAAAGCCCATGGTCATATAGGTCTCCAGGGTGCCTACATCCTCTTCTGGTGAACTCTGGTCCTCTTCTTCGCGCATCTTCTCCTGCTCCTTCTGCTGCCGCATCTTCTCCTGCTCCTTCTGCTGCCGCATCTTCTCCTGCTCCTTCTGCTGCTGCATCTTCTCCTGCTCCTTCTGCTGCCGCATCTTCTCCTGCTCCTTCTGCTGTTGCACCTTCTCCTGCTCCTTCTGCTGCTGCATCTTCTCCTGCTCCTTCTGCTGCTGCTCATTCTTCTCTTCCTGCTGCTCATTCTTTGATTGCTCGCTCGCCTGCTCAGGTTGCTCGCTCTCCTTTTCCTCTTGCTCACTCTCCTCTTCCTGTTGCTCGGACTCCTGCACCTGTGGCGCCTGCTGCCCTTCTTTCCCTTGCTGCTGCTCTTCTGCGCTAAACATATCGGCCACAGCAGACAGCGACAAGTAAGAAGAGAGTGTATTTCCAGCCACTGCTGCTGCATGAGCAGCCTCAATGGACTCCTCCTTTAGCAGCTGTGCTGCAGCAGCCGCCGCAGCAGCAACTCCTGCTGCCGCAGATTCTAGTTTAGAGCTTGCGGTTTCCGTCTCGTCTGCCTCTCCTGAAACACGTGGCATCGCTGTGGAATCCTTTGCCTCCCCTGCGTCCTTCCCGGGAGGCTCCCCGCCATCTGTTGTGGATGCAGAGCCCACTGAAATCCCAGGAAACGCCTTCGCCGGGGCCCCTTCGCCTGTGGCTGTCGCTGGGATAAATTCCCCCCCACCTGCAGCAGCGCGTACACACACCGTTCTACTTACAGGAAGATGCACTCGGCCTTACCATAGGATCACTGTCTACGGGTAGGTAATGGGCAGCAACTCACTGGCATGTGCCTCTGCCGTTGTCTCCACGGCAGGAGGAACCTCCACGGTGCTCTCTGCCAGTCCCATCTTGTCCGTAACGTCTCTTGTATCGGCACTGTTACGTTGAGTGACGCGCTTGCTGCTGCGAGCCTGCAACCCATGCATCAAGCTGCACATGCCATAGAAAAATGTCGCGTAGTGGTGGAGTTCCTCGGGTACTGCTTCTCTCAGCGTCTACGAACCACTGCATAAATAGCTAACAGTGTCTCTAGCACCAGCTGCTGCTCCTTATCAGGTTGATCTGAGGGTTCTTGTTTGGTAAGAACCACCACCTACTGGATGGACTGCAGAGTCGCGGCTATGGCTGCTCCTGGGAGACCTCCTCAAGAACACAACTTGCGGAAGGAGGCTGTTGAGGCATATGTACAGCCCAAACTCTGGTTAGGATCCACAACAAGAAAACAAAAAAACAAAAAAAGCAAGTGTGCGGCACAGGCTACCGTTACAAGTGTCCACTGGTCTCCCACAGCGGCAGTCGCTGATGCCCCCACCTGCTCGTTGGTGCGCCCGTATTTGCTCTGTCACTAGCCAGCAACTCTGCTGGAAGAAGTGGCCCCTATGCCTTCCTAGTTAGAAGCAGCGGCAACAGCAGCAGCAGGCCTTCTTGAGTGTGTGGCTTCAAGTGGCTTCTTAAAAAGGCTTGCCCGTAAAAGCTCCTGCAGAAGAGAGAAGAAAAACGATGTCTGCAGTCCTACGGGAAAAGTAGAATTAAAATGCATATGCTTCCATGAATACACTAAGCGAAGCCAACAACTCCAACATGAACAGCAGTAGCCACTTTGTGTGCGCCCGCCACAGCTGGCAGTGCTGATTCTGCAACTTGGGCATCCCACCTAACTCCTATGGGGCCCTTGATCGTATATCACGCATTAAACTATTAAGTATCAATACACTACCACCAAGATCTCTTACCCTCTTAGGGATGTACGTACATGGGAGATGGGGGACCCCCCCGGCATATGTTGAACGGGGCCCTCTGCGGGCACATCTGTAAGCTTCTGTGGTACACTGGAATAAAAGCGCCCTCTAGAGGGTATTCAAAGTACTTCAGTGCCCACATTCTATAGGCTCCCGCAGGAAACACCCCAGATGCAGCCGCCGAATCGCCCTTAAAGTGTAGTTTTCATTGTTATCCCTTCAAGACTTGCGATTTGGGGGCATTGACTTCAGGGTTCACTTTCTCTGGCACAAAGGAACTGCATAAGGTTTATTGCCTAGTCATATGTGGCGGTGATGCACTGGCAAAAAGCCTCCAAGGCCAATGGAGGCCCCTGGTGTACAGCGTGGTGTAGGATTTGCCGTGGCCACCGGCATCGAAAATGGTCCATCAATAACCGCATGCGAAAGTGTTTTCCCTGATACGGTAGCAGCAGCGGCGATGGTAGCAACGGGAGAGGAGGAGCCACTGCCCGGTCAACAAGTAGTGGGTGTTCGTATGCTGTGCGAAGGCGTAACAGAGTTGCACCCAGCGCGCCCTGCTGTACAGATACCTGGTGCTGTAGCTGCGGATCCAGCAGAGGCAGCAGAAGGAGCAGTCATTGCTCCTGTCACTCCTGCGGACTTTCCGAACGTTAAGTGTCTCCAACTTAGCAACCAGAACCTGATTCAACTTAGCAATCTGGAAACTTTCACAAGTAAATCTGAGGCTCTCGAACCTACATTATACACCCTTAAGCCTAAGCCCTGACCTTAGATGCATTGTAAAAGTTACCAGGACTGCTTTTCACGGGAAGGGGAAAACAGAGAAGCACAGCGGGAATCGAGAAGGCAAAGGGACACTTCGCGAGAGGCAGTGGCTCTCCTTCTCAGGCTGTCTATGACGGGCAGTCCAGCTGTAACAGACACAAAAAGAAGGGCGCATACGCACAAAAGCAAGTTAGGCGGAGCGCCAATAGTGGAAAGCACGAGGCACGCAAACACAAGGGGCACGAGAGAGTCTGGGCCAGAGCACATCAAAAGGCAGAGTGACTGAGGGGGAGGGGCGGATGCATTCGAAGAGACCGATATATATAAGCATAAACATCCAGAAGTAGTTTAAAAAACCTAAATAGGCAGGGCCGCATGCACAGGCTCAAGGAAAACGAGGCTACGGAGAGCCTAATTCATGCGTTGCTTTGGGGACATATCAAGGGTTGTCTGCCTTTTCGATACCCGTCTGAAGCATTACCGAGCTGGATGCACATCCAAGTACTTTCCCTTTCTTGTCTGTTTCTGTGTCTTGCTTCCGTTCTCGGTGTTTTTCTCTTGGACTACCTGGCTGTCTACACGAAACCTCTGTCTCCCTGACTGTCAGGGCTGGAATCCCTGCGAGTGGACAACAATTTGCTCCGACGGATTGGAGGATCCTTGAGCTGCTTGTCCTCCTTGCTTTGGTTGGACCTTTCATTTAACAGGATTGAGGTGATAGAGGGTCTGGAGGCCTTACCCAACCTCCGTGACCTCTCACTTAGTTACAATCGCATATCCTCTCTGGATGGGCTGCGAGGTTGCAAAATGCTCAGTGTTTTATGCATTACCAACAATCAAATAAGCCAGTATAAGGAACTGGGGTGGCTGCGAGGCTTGCCTCGCCTCCGGTGTCTCTGCATCAAGGGCAACCCTTTCTGCTTTACAGAGAACAGCAGGAGACGCATTCTCTCTCTCCTTCCGTCCTTAGAGTATTTGGACTTTAGACTTCTTTCGCCTTCCGAGAAAGCTGCAGCAGCAGAAGGGCTTCTTCCCGACCATTACCAACAGCAGGTCGAGTTGATCCGCGCACAACAGCAGCATGAGCAGGAGCAGCAACACCAGCAACACCACGAGCAAGAGCAGGAGCAGCACCAGCAACGTGTGGAAAGATGGTTTGAGCTGCCACAGGAGCTTGTTACTAATATCTTTGGGGAGGAGCTACCTCCAGAGGTTCAGTGCCTCAACTGCTTGCAGTCTCACAGAGATAACTTCTTCCAAACAGTTGGGGCGCTCGTCGCTGCAACGCGGTAAAACTGCACGCTATAGCCCCTGTTGCATTTCATGATGCTGCTGCTGATTCTAAACGTTGCTGCTGCTGATCTTTCTGTTGGGTCTCCACAAGCATCGTAAGTTTCCTGCTTTTGCTGCTATTGGCATGGTGACTGGTGCTCTTACCGTTGCTATAAAACGTGTACCGGGTTGGCCTGTTCCCGGCGACGCTGGTGGCGTTCGCATCCGCATTTGCAGCGTCACTTCACACAAATGCGCTTAGTTGGGTGACGAGCTTCATGCCAGCCGTGTCTACAAAGGCTCAGCCTTTTGAGCACTCATCTCTAGAGCGTTGGTGCAGGAAGGCACTAGAGCAAAACGGATCGACGCTGCAGCAACGGATGCGATCGTTTAGAGCTGCCTCAGCAGACCTTGAAGCGAAAGCGGAGAAGCATGCACTCTATGAGGTCTTTTACCTCAAACCCCATGGTCTAGGCCCTATACCTGAGCAATGTGCTCGCACTGTGGATGATCTTAGATAGTTTTCCGGAGGTTCCAAATAGAGAAGGATGCCTTCGTTTCCTTGGCCCCCTGCTTACCTGTTCTCTAGCACATGCGATGCCGTGTGTTGGATCTGGACTCAGCTTCGCCAGGCGGAAACTCGGAGAAAGGCAGTGCTAGGGCAACTGCAGGAGCTTAGCAAAGAAGTTATTGCTGTCATTGCAGAGCGCATGGAAGAAGAAAGCCAAACGGACGACGCAGGCAAGTCAACAGGCGTAGTTAGGGTTCAGAGCAGGGAATTCGGTGTTTATTGGCTTAATCAATGACGATTTTGGAGTGGGGCGTAAAACCTTGCCCCCAAACCACGCTCTGAGAGGCATAAAAGAAGACACGAGGACAGATATTGTTAAGCCTAGGCTGTATGTACGTTGGGGGTTCAGAGGTGGGATTTGAGGCTTGGGATGCTCCATGTAGACTCGGATTTGGGGTAACACTTTAGAGCCTCCCAACGAACTAACTGCTCCAAGAGCCTCATGCACGGATAGACGCCAAACCATAAACCACACGGTATGAAGAGAAGCAGTTAGTCTACCTAGAGTCACTGTACTGAAAGGCATCCAGCTTTGCCGGACCGTGGACTGGCCTTTTGCACCGCAGCATCTAATTCTTCTCGCATTAGCGGCGAATCATTGTCGCTTTCCAGCTTGGCTGCCATGGAAGACCGTTGCGCCTCCCTGGAGAAAAGCTGGGAAGAGGAGCAGCAGGCTTTATCGCATGCGCTGCTGGAGCATGAACACAATCTCGCTGAGGCCCTGGCCACAGCAACTGTTGCTATGGAGTCGGAGGCGGAGGCTGCCACGAAGCTGGCGTTAGAGCGGGTAGGGGACCTCTTCAGACAGATAGAGACTCATATCAAGGCATTCTCATCCCAACTAGCCACAGCAGCTAGCCATGAAATCACCACGTTCCTCTCCACAGAAGCAGTAGAGGAAAAGGACCCAAGGGCCCAGTTCTTCATGAAAAGGCAAGCCGTGCACTTAAGTCCGTGATATCTGGACCTTAAAGGCGAGCATCTTTACCGCATTGAGCCCTTTGTTCAGCCCTGTACCAGGCACCATTAGTTTTCGGGCATGAATGCGTGAGTTCAGGGAGGACTTGCTGGGATCTGTGAGCGCATTGGGAGAGCAGCAGCAGCAAGCAGTAGTAGTGTTGGAGGACCTACTGCAGCAGAGACTTCAGCAGCAGCAGAAAGAGTGGTTTGCTGCTGAGAGGCGACGGCAGCATGTGCGCCACCGGCTCCGCATCCAAGAATTCCATTCGGTAACAGCAGCAAATCAGCAACAGGTTGCTGCCGCTGCTGCAAGAATCAGAGCAGCCCTCTCTAATAAAGATTTAATGACCTGATTCACCCTACATACGCTAGATCATTTCAACTTTGTTCGGGATCGATCCATCTCTGTACAAAAAGCAGTTTCTCGTTGATCCCCCCTTTCCCCCTTTCTCTGTTTGTTTATGGGCCTCATGCCTTTGATCACCCCTCATCATGCTCCCTGCGTCTGCTAAGCTTTCTTCCGCCCTCCCTCGCCTCGATATATCTGTTTTGTGCTCCTCCCCCCTTTTCTACCCTCTCCTATGCATTCCCCCCATCGTGGCGCACTTCCCCCCTGGCCCCTTTCTGTGACTGCTCCTCTCCCCCGTCTCTCTACCTCCACTCTAGTGTGTAAGTTCGCCAGCATGGGGTTCTGAAAACAAACTCCCCCCAGGAAGACCTCGAGTGTCGCAAAACAGGCTCCGGGGAAGAGACTTCCTAAAGACTTCGCTACAACACAGAGAACTGACGCGCACTGCCGCCGCAGCCACAGCTGACGATACGGCGGCGCGAGGCTCCTCTGCATCTCTGCATTTGCAGCTGCTGCAATATCTGTTTTGCACGATGTCTCAAGTGCCAGCTTCTGCCGCCAAAGCGGCTGCTGCACACGAGTTCAGCGCTTCCTGGAGGATGCGCAGGCAGAAAAGCAACAGCAGCACCTACAGCAGCTTGTGGAGAAGCCGAAGGGCCTAAGAAAGGCTGGTCCAGCCGAGTTCGCCGAGGAGTGCTCTCAGTGTTGATCTCAGAGAAGGAAAAGTACAGCTGCTGAAGCAGCTCCTCTAAGCGCTGCTGCGTATTCACAAACTGCCTCCACCGCTCTGCTGCAGGTTCTGCGCCATCTCACTGGATGCACGGGCTACTATGGCATGCGCCTCATACCTGCAGCAGGAACAGCGTTGTATACCACACTGGCAAGAATACAAGGAACCAATTAACGCGCAAAAAAACTCTCTTTACTCCCGCATGAAGGGCCCTGTCTGACAAGAGAATCTGTTCTTTCCCCCCAATTTCATTCATACCAACAGAGGCATCGCCGAAAATTATACAACGCCCGCAGTACCTATGCATATATATATACATGTACATATATGCCCATACCCGTGCTTACATTCTATCCATGCACTTGGCGAGGCAGACCTGATCCGATTTACTCAGCTCATCAGAAAACTTGCTTCCTGCGACGCACTTCTCGAAGCAGGTTTTCTGCACTTGCTGCAATAAAACACAAGCGCAAGGCTTTAAGCGCCAGGCTTCAAGGCGCGGCCGACAAGCTGGCAAGCAGGGGCAGGCTGCACAAGACGAGCAACAGGTCGCCTCTTGAATCTTAACTCGTGAAGCATGCAGTACATCCCCTACTTAGACATCCAGACGCACCTCATTGAGGACGCTGAGAACCATGAGGCTCAACAGTTGCTGTGCATCCTGCAGCGTGGCCCCCTTATCTCCATTGCTGCCGCTACTGCTGCTGCCACTACTGCTACTGCTGCTTCCAAACATCTTGGAGGGTTGTACTACTGCTATTATGAAGGGAACTCGTACTAAGGCCCTTGCGGCTAGTACTGCGGTTCGCAGGCACCTCACCGTTCCGTGATCTGGCTGCCACTGCTGCCAAAGAACGGCGCTGCGCGCTGATATTTATGGGCCGAAACAGTCTGGGGAAACCAAAAAGGGAAGAGCGCCTTCAGCTGCTCCTGCTGCAGCTGCTGCTGTTGCTCCCACTGCGAATGTGGCGAAACGAGACTCCGGCTTGTAACGCACAGGCTGGCGTTGGAGGTTCACGGCTTAATTTTGTAGACGTTCAACTTTATCCCGAGATTGAAGAGCGCACGTTTTATGCGGCTGTGCTGTTGCCCAATAGGGGTGTGGGGCTGCAGCAGCAGCCGCTGGCGCAGCGTGCATGCGCAAAAATAGCAAGGTGCCTGTTTGCGTGTTTGTTGATTCTGCGCCAGCGAAGGCCTTACCAGCGCTTTGAGTGACCCCCTATGTAGGCGCAAGGCTGTAGTACTACGGATCAGGGGCGTTTGGGGTGGTTCGTGCAACTTGGAGCGACTGCGCCATGTTGGCGAGAAAAGACTTTCCAGCCGCTGAATGCCAGCTCTTCCAGTGTTAGCAGGATCAGATATTCCAATCAGAGTAGACGTCAGAAGAGCGGGAGCAGCAATAGCAGCGACGCAGCAGCGGCTGTTGCTGCCCGTGCAACTATGGAGTTTCCTGCATGTCGCACTCCTGAGTGGCTGCGGGCTGCCTTTGACGGCCCTTTGGAGCAAAAATTACCGGCGGCAGAGCAGCAGCAACAGCAGCACTCGCAAGCAGCAGCAGCAGCAGGAGCATCCGGGTTGCTGAGGTGCCCCTCGTTCGTGTTTAAGGAGCTTGATACAACTCCGCGTCTGCTTCTGGCCACTCCCACAAGCACGACAGTCACGCCAGCCCGTCGGCGTCGCAGCAGTAGATACAGCAGCAGCGAGAGCAGCACCAGCAGAGGCAGTAGCGACAGCATCAGCTTGTATGAGCAGCGCGCTGCAGCAGTGAGCAACAGCATTCGGGAAGCGTTGTTCAGGCAGGCGCTTTTCCAGATACAAAATGTGGAGGTGCAGACACTCGGCAGCTGTAGAGCCCCCCGTATCCTTACTTCTGCCGCTGTCGTTTATGACATGCAGCAGCACCGTTGGCAGCGCGAAGCTGCAGCAGCCGCAGAGAAGAGGCCGAGCTTTGTCAGCACGCTGAAAGAGAGAGTCGACGCCCTACTGCATCGGAGAAGCAGTCCAATCTTGGGGGAGCTGCTGAGGAGGGAGGAGTGGCAGGTGGATCGCTGTGGGAGCATGCGCGCATACGAAGTGTCAGTACACCGCGACGACCTGGACTTTTACACACTAACCCTAAACCCTAGAAGCTTTGCGGACAGATTGAGGAAGTGGTGGTTCAAGTGGGCAGATACGAATGATGAGTAGTGCCTGCCTGCTGCTGCGGCTCCTCCTCGCACCGTGTACTTATGAGTTAGACTTTCTATTGCCACTATATTGGCGGCTGCATCATCAGCCCCTGCAGCAACACGTCTGCGTGCGGTACTAGGGCCCACGGGACGAAAGCTTGAACAGGTGCAGCAACTGCTGCACCTGCTGATATGCATCTAAGTCTGTGGCTGTAAAGGGCTGCTGGGCTTAGTTTGCCTTAAAATGCTCAAAAGTGAGCTGCTACCGCTGCTTCACGGCAGCAGAGGCTGGCAAGGGTCACCTGCTGCGTCAGCACTGTACACTAAGAGCAGCGGAAGCAGTAACTGCTGCTTCTACCGGCCTCTACACGCAAAAGTTTTTTATCGAGTTCACACAGTAGTGCCCCCTCTGGAGCGAGCAGCGGCGGCGCTTGCTGTCGCAGCGCCTAGTCGTGTTGTTGCCTCCGCATGACTTACTTGGCGTCTGGCTGTTGAACGGTGGTGTACTGGCCTTTGATTCCCCCTACGTCTGCTTGCAGTTTGGCGACGCTGCCCCTGAGAAGTGAGGAGAGGTAAAACTCGCCCGCTCTGTAGCTGCTTCTTGTCAGGGGCCCTGAGGCGACGTATCGAAATCCGAGGTCCAGCGCGAGCTGTCTGTACACCTCAAACTGTTGGGGCGAGATAAAGGCAACAACGCCGAGCTGCTGCTTGCTTGGGCGGAGGTACTGCCCGAGGGTGACGGCGTCAACGCCAGCATCTCGTATGGCCTTAAGGGCCTCCCCCACTTCTGCCTCCGTCTCTCCCAGCCCAAGCATGATGGAGGTTTTTGTGAAAAGACCAGGCTTCTCTTCCTTTGCCATCCGCAGCACAGACAGAGACTGCGAAAAGGAGGCACGCCGGTCCCTCACAAACGGCGCAAGACGCGGCACAGTTTCCACGTTGTGTGCATACACGTCAAGCCCAGAGTTGACCAGCAGCGACACCGACTGAGGCAGCAAAAGCGCAAAGCCAAACGAAAGGGTGACCCCGTGAGCGGATGGATCAGACGAACGGGCGAGGGGAAGTGGAAAGTTGGGGGGCGGAGGCATCCGCGCTGTCGCACATGCATTCTGCATGCGTTCTGCATCGGTCATGGTGCTAACCATGTTGCATGCATGCCTGGACAGCATAAACACGCGGGTCGCTGCAGCAGCGTGTGCGGCGCCTTTCGCGTGCAGGGTAAGACAATAGATTGGGGCTGAAAGACGAGTTCAGGTTTTATTTTACCGATCGCATGCCCTGGAAGTCAGAAACAAGGCACTCGACGAGCATATCTGGCTTCTTCTCCTTAATGTGTCTAACTGTCTCCGCGAAGTGGGCCGCACCGCCGTCCGGCATGTCATCTCTGAGCCGAAAAAAGCGAAAGCCGCCTACAAGCGCTCGAGAAGGTCAAGGGAGAATGCTGCTGCTTGCACCTCTGGGCACCCCTGCACGGCAAGCCTCGAGCCTCTCGACGCGGTAGTTAGCGATCAAGGGGGGAAATTGCAAAAAAAAATACTTTACCGGTCGACGCTGGTGAGCACAATGTAATCGATATCCCACTGCGCAACGGCATCGGCGACTTTCTTCGGCTCTAGAGGATCTGGGGGCGGGGGCTTCGCAGATGTTTTAATTGCACAAAATCTGCAAGAAGAACGCATCAAACTAAAATTCCCAAGTGTCATCTCACCCGATAGGACGGAATTCCCACCTGCCATCTACTGCAGTATTCATTGCAGTATTTACTGCAGTATTCATTGCAGTATTCACTGCAGTATTCATTGCAGTATTCAGACTAGCACACACTGTACTCCACACAGCAGGTCTGTACACTTGAGAGGAGGGGTCGAAGCAGCATGCGTGTAGTGAAAATGTACCTGCAGCCTCGCGTACAAGTATCCCCCAGGAGCATCAGCGTAGCTGTGCCTCCCTCCCAGCACTCTCCGATGTTAGGGCATTTGGCCTCTTCACACACCTGCGCGCGCGCATACACCCGGCACTCACAGTCTTGCAGTCACAGTCCTGCACTCACAGTCTTGCACCCCCTTCGCCAGCCGCCAAACGTAGCATCGGAAGCCTTGATGACCCCTTCAAGCTCCTCTCTTTCCCTCCCTCCGCTTGGAGAAAACAAGAGCTGTGTCTCCAGCGCATCACGAAAGGCTTGACGGGCGTGCTCAGGGATCGTGGCTCCTCCTGTGATGTACTGTATGGAGCTTGAGCCCTCGGATTTGCTCTGTGAGCAGTGCAAATCGAGAGCCAGCACCCTTGGGAGCTGGCACATGAAACCAGTCAGGACGGGGTCCTGCAGTAGAAGGACCAACGCGGGGAATTTTGGGTTTGTCTGCTGAATTCTGTCCGTCAAGCACGCCTTCCTGCGAGGGAGGGGAGCATCCAGTGCTGCTAGAGCTGTTGCTGTTGCTGCTACTGTTGCTGACAGCGGATGCAGGCATCGCCCCTCCAGAGAAGCAGCAATTTCCGAAAAGAGGGGTGCAGCTGCGTGCTGCCGCCGTTGCTGCGCCTCCAGTTGCTGTCGCTGGCTCTCGCTGATGCCGCTGCAGCGGCTGCCGGCGCTGGTTCTTCCAGCTCCCGCTGCGTTCGATGCCGTGAGCCACAGCAAACGCGAGCGCAGCAGGAGACTCGGCAGCCGTGGCAGTAGGCCTTGTGCGGGCTCCCGTTACGAGCTGTTCATGGGAAAGTGCGTGCAGAGAGCCTCTGACTGCCTTCTCGTGCAAAGCCTTTGCAGAGACTTCGGCGTGCAGCAAGAGCAGCAGCACCAGCAGGCCCCCCCCCCCCTCCAGACTCCCCCGTGCCCCCATAGCGGCTGCCACTTTCCCTGCAGCAGAGGTGAGGCAGCAGCAGCGTGGCTGCTGCTGCACGGCGCATTTGCCCGTGCAGAGCTGCGCCTGCTGCTGCTGCCGCAGCGGCAGTACACTTGGGAGGCCATACCCGAGAGGCCGCTGCTGCTGCAGCAGTTGCCGCGCTCCGCAGCAGCCACGGCTTTGCTGGACTGTGTGTTGCCGGCTATCGTGCTTCTCTGTTGTCGGGGTTAGATGCAAACAAAGAAGGGAAACAGGAGAGCATTCCATCGAAAAAGGCCTTAGCCGCGCAAGGCGGGAGCAGTCGATGCCTCGGAGATGAGTCCTAGCCAACGGCTGCCACAACGCAACTCCCCTACACTTTACTGTGTGGCGCGAGCCTACGCTTTTCCATTATTTGAATTACTAACGCAAGTTGACAGGTAAATTGCTTATATGCATTAAAACAGGATCAGCGGAGGCACTCCCCCCCCCGAACGCTCATCTCCAACGGCCGCCAAAGTGACACGACACGACACGACAGCCGCTCCCGCCCCTTCGGCCAGTCACCGCGCCAGCATTAGTCTTCTTTTCGAAGTCTCCGCAGGTTTTAGCAGCGATTCTGGCTCTCCTCTTGGAAGCGAGGGAATTTTAGGTTGGTTGTGGCAATAGCACCCATTTCCTTCGGTTATGCGGCAGCTACGCTCTGAACCGCCGTCCTAGCTCCCCGAGGCGCTGCAGCAGCCCTCCAAACGCTGCATCCGTTGTCGCAGCACCTTGAGGAATGCTTGTGGAAGGGCAGAGCGGCTGAAGGCGGCGAGCCTGGCTCGTGCTGCTCGATAGCAGCCGTCGGAGTGGCAGCAGCAGCGCCAACGCGTGCTGCAGCAGCAAGATGCACGGCGGGGTATCTGCGCGCCTTTGGGGGAGGCGCCGACTGTCTCTGCCGGTGTTCAGCCTTCTGCTGCTGCAGCAGCTGCTGCGCGTGTCGGCGGCAGAGGAGGGGCAGGATTCTTGGCTAACGAGCGAGGATCGCGTCGAACAAAGCATTCCTTTTCTCGTAGAAGGGTGGGAAGACACGGTTCCACAGCTCCCCGATACGTGGAAGCTGCCTCTGACCCCGCGAGGTTGGGCAGCTCCTCCAAGCGGCAAACTCTCTGCTGCTTCTACATTTCCACCGTCCCCTGCAGATGCCGACGAAAACGGCGCACTAGATATCCGTGAGGACCACCGAAGCGACCGCAAGGCTAGAAAGCGGGGGGAGAGGGCGCGCACATCTACTTGGGAACCACACAGCCTGAGCCAAGCACCCCTTAGTGCGCTGAAGCTGTTTAAGGGGGACACACTAGTTTCGAAAAAGGAGATCAAGCAGGCACAGAGGGATCGACAGGAGAAAAAGCGGAACCGAGAGAACATTGCGCTCAAGAAAAAGAAGGAGGAAATCGAGACAGCGTTCAACGCAGAAGTGGATATTGCAGAACGGGGTGTAGAGCCGTACAAGGCCAGTACGCTGAAGCGCTGGCTGAAGCTTGCGGTCTATTTCCTTAATAATGGCGGCAAGCTGCCTGAATATGGTTTTTTAAATGACATCTAGCTACCTAGCGGCATCAGCCGAGGCAGCGTTTGTTCCAGGTGTTTCCGTGAAAGCTCGAAGGGGGAGCGCGTCTCTAGCTCTCCGTGCAGACTAGGAACGCGCCACCATGTTTAGGAGCCGCTAGTGCTCGGCGTCGAATGAGGCCATGCAGTAGGCTCAAGGGGACGTAAGCGATCAGTCTGATGCATTCAACGGCAAAGCTCGCGGCTCCCTCTGCTGTAGCCAGCAGCAGTTACAGAGGCTCCAGACACTACCCGTATATGCAGACGGTGTACACTCACGAGCGCGACGATAAATGTCGTTGCGAAGCGCGATAGCTGTTGATGCAGCAGCACCAGTAATAGGCATCGTGCGGCTGCCTCTCAGAGACCCCCTGGTGTGTGTGTGTGCGTCTTTCGATGGCGTGGCATGCAGCCGAAAGCCTGCCGAGCCGACTTTTCATATCCTCTAGACTAGCCCCCTATCGCCAAATCTAAAGGCCCTAGGACTGAAACTTATGCAGGAGAGATGGAGGGGAGGGGAGGGGAAGGGAGGCGGGAAGACTCCAGGCTTGGGGGTGGAAATCGCAAGGGGGCACCAAGCCAAGCTCTCACAACGCCATGCAGCAAACGTGGCTGTTAGGTTAGAGTGGCCCTTTAGGGCTGCTGCGGAGTTGTGCCGCCGTAGGAGCAGCCAGCTAGCTATAAAATAAGCCTAGGAATGCCGGCAGCTGTAGCAGCGCAGCTGAAGCTGCTGCGCCTTGAGATTGCAGCGGAGGGCGAGTAGGTACTGAAACTGCGGGGTGTGCATACACCCGAGAACGTTCGGAGCAGCTGCTGCTGCTGCTGGCGCTTCCTCCGGCGCTCAGCGGCAACGGCAGAGGTGTTCCTGCGCGAGCTCCCCGCCGTCAGCGCATGCAAACGCAGCCGCTGCTGCGGCGAATTGCAGTGTACGTACACCTCGAGAAGCTGCGAGAGATACGCGAGGCGAAGACCGTAGAGCCCCGCAGACGGTAACTCGCGGGCACAGTGGCCGCTGCAGGCACCCGCCATACGAAAAAGCGCCACCAACACGTCGACATGCAGCAGCAGACAAGAACGAGGGCGACAGCTTCAGTGTTAGAGCAACATCCGCTTGCTTGCTTACGTGAAGAATCCCTCAATAGTAAACAAGAGGACGATGCCAATCGCGTCTGCTGCAAAGTCCCTTTGCTCTTGCTTCTGCAGCTCTTGCAGTTGCTTCTGCAGTTGCAGCAAGCGCTTGCTGCTCTCCCCTCTGAGAAGCTGGATCTCCCTGCTCGCTGCTGTTGCAGCAGCAGCAGCTGTTGCTGCTGCCACAACAGTGGGCGCACCAGCCGACCCCTCAGGCACTTGCGCTGCAGGCTCTTCAACGCCACATGCGTCCTGCTGGGCGCGCTCCTGAGGCTGTGGTTGCTCTTCCCGTGCGTCGTCTTCGGAGGCATCTGGTGATGGCATCAACACCGTCATTCGCAACTGCATCTCCCACTGAGGACTGGCTTGTAAAACCTGCAAAGCAACCACAGCGCGGACGAACGCAAGACTGCCGCCTTCAAGAAAGGCCACTCGACGGAGGACTGCCTGCTTGACGCTATGCGAGACAGAAGCATCCGCAGTCGCTCTAACACCCCGTCAGACGAGCACTCACCCCTCCTGCCAAACAAGAAAGGCCCCTCCGAGAGCGCAAAAGCAGCGCGAGGGTGTCGGCAAAGTGCTGTTGTTGCTGCTGCTGTTGCCGTTGTATGACGGCCCCAAGACAGTCCAATACGGTGTAGGTACACTGAACGCGCATGCTGCCTTCGCTGCTGCCAGCGCCACTGCTGTTGCGGTTGTTGGCGTTGCTGCTGCTGCCCTCTACTAGCTCCGGGGTGAGAGAGAAGACAATGAGGAAGCTGCAGAAATTCACACCTCGCGCGCGCACTCTTTGTAAATTCAGGCTTCAATGCGCAAAGCTCGAGCGTTTTTGCGGAGTTCAAGGCTTGCAGACTTAGACGGCTTACGCTGCGCCCTCGCCGTATACTGGCAAAAGCAAGGTAGCTGCCTGGTGTTGGCGCTCCCGCTGCATGCGATTGACGAGTCGCTGAAGGTGACTTTCCTGCAACGCAAGTACCAGCAGTAAAGGGCCGAGTAGTAGCGTGCCTGCCTGCAACAGTGCCCCTTCAGTTTGGTTGCATCCAAACATGCGTTCACCACAGCAGTTCAGAGACATGCCATGCTTCTACACGGAGTCAACTCACAATATCGCGCGCCTTTAGTAGCAAATCACTCTGGCTGTTGCGCAGCCGCTGCAAATCGCTGCAGCTCATTGGCAGCGCCTCTAGAGCATACACCAGAGGAACCTAGAGACCAGACTCAACATAACAGCGAACGCAACACCCGCACATAGCAGACGCACAAGACGCAGGAGGCACAACTCTGCAAGACTCTGGCAGCAGCAGCAAATGCAGCAGTAAATGCAGCAGCAGCAAATGCAGTAGTAAAAGCAGCAGCAGCAAATGCAGCAGCAGCAAATGCAGTAGTAAAAGCAGCAGCAGCAAATGCAGTAGTAAAAGCAGTAGCAGCAAATGCAGTAGTAAATGCAGCAGGAAGAGAAGCCGCAACAGCAGAGGTGCCCGTGTATGGGGGCGCTTAGCGTACTGCTTGTGCTTCCGCTGTCGGTGTCGCGACAGCAGGTGCAACAGGCTGCTGCAGATCGATGGCATTGAATGTCGCAATAAGGAAGTTGACTGCCTGCAGCACCACGAACGACAGAAAGGGCGAAGGCGCATATAAACAGCCGGCTCTGCCACATGCCCAAGCAACAGACAAGCGAGCGAGCACTTTTCAGCAGCAGTAACGGCTTAACACGCTCACCCCGAGAGTTGGTGTCTCGCCGGGTAGGAGAGACAGCAGAGCACGCAACAGCTCAGGATACATCTCAAGACCACGAAGATTAAAAGCTTCTGTTGCTGCTGTTGCTGTTGCTGCTGTTGCTGCTGTTGCTGTTGCTGTTGCTGCTGTTGCTGTTGCTGTTGCTGTTGCTGCTGTTGCTGCTGCTGTTGCTGTTGCTGCTGCTGCACTGCTTGTGGCAACAGCTGGCAGCAGTGCAGCCACCGCCTCATCAGAAATTCCAAGGATCCCGTCCCACTGCAAACTCTGCTGCACTGTCGCAACCCCACTGTTCACCGCTGCTGCCGCTGCTGCTGCTGCTGCTGCTGCTGCTGCTGCTGCTGCTGCTGCTTCGCCACTTTCAGCCGCCACGGCAAAACCGTCCGCGACTGCTGTTTCTGCCAACGCTGCTGCCCTTGGATCTGAGGCTGGCAGAGCCTGAGAACAGATTCCACTCTCGCTCTCCGCCTTGTTATTGCCGCTGCCACTGTTGGCGTTGCTGCTGTTGCTGCAGCCGCCGCTGCTGCTGCTGCACCCTGTGCTGCTTGTGCTAGGGCTGCTGCATGCGCTGCCTCGACGCTGCGCATGTCCCCTTGCATCCCTCTCGTGCTGCTGCGGCTCAGGCGTGGTATTTTTGCTTGCAGCCACTGCCTCGGTTTCTGCCACTGCCGATCCGGCTGCTGCAGCCTCTGCCGTTGCTCTAGCCTGCTGCAGCAACAGTCGCAAAGACTCTTCCACTGCATCCTGCTGCTGCTCCACTTGCTGCAGCAGCAACACCAAGTCAGCACCGCAGTCCTGCTGCAGCAGCAGTGCCTGTAGCTGCTGCTGCTGCTGCTTTTCCTCCATGGCGTCTGGGGAGGAGACATCCTGCAGCAGCAGCAGCTGATTGGCTGCCGAAGCCGCGGCTGCGACGGCTGAATCTTCCTGCAGCAGCAGCTTCGCATGCAGAGACAGAAAGCGCCCCCCCAGATGAGTAGTCAAATGGTAAGGCTGGAGCTCCTTCCCCTGATCCTGCTGTTGCTGTTGCTGCTGCAGTTGCTGCTGCTGTTGCTGTGGCTGTGGCTGCTGTTGCTGTGGCTGCTGCTGCAGTTGCTGCTGCTGCTGTGGCTGTGGCTGCTGTTGTGGCTGCTGTTGCAGCTGTTGTTGCTGCATCCGCCGGTGATGTTGCTGGAGAAGCAGCAACTCGCGCTCATCTGCGAAGGCAGCGGCCAGACGCTGCAGAGAGTGCTGCGCGCGAAGCAGCGAGAAGCCCTGGTGTCTGCAGCGATGAAAACGCTGCAGTTGCTGCAGCGAAGCTTGCAGCTTCCCCTGTGTGGCATCTTCGCTGCACATGGAGATATCCTGTTGCTCTGCGGGTGCTTCGACTAATGTTGGCGGCTGCTGCTTCCACGGAACGTCTTCCAGCGCGACGCTGCTGCCTTGCTCTACCATCCAGTGCCGCTGCTGCTGCCGCTGCTGCTGCTGCTGCTGCTGCTGCTGCTCCCGAAGAAGAGCATCCAAAGGAACCGTCCTGGCAAGCTTCCGCTTGGGAGGCGCTGGAATCTCTAAAAAGCGCTTGAGCGAGCAGACCGACGGTGTGCGAGAGGCAGAGCACCCGCTTTGCGCTTCTCGCTGCGCTTCTCGCTGCGCTTCTCGCTGCTGCTCTTGCTGCTGCTCCTCTCTGTCAACCCCCTCTGCTACAGCTGCTTTTATATTAGGTCGGAGAAAATTCCTCGCAAGATGCATTCCCTTGACTAGCAGAGACTGTCCTACAGCAGAGGCGCGAGTCAGCAGTCCACCGCTACCAGGCTGCTCCTCTCCTTCCTGATCCTGCTGCTGATGCTGATCCTGCTGCTGATGCTGTTGCTGCTGATGCTGTTGCTGCTGCTGCTGTTGCTGCTGCTGCCTTTGCTCCTGCGCCTCGTGTCGAGAGGGAAACATCGCCTGGTCCAAGTCTCTCATGTACAGCTGCTGCTGCTGCACCCGCCGCTCTTGACGCCTCCAGTAAGCGGCATCCGCTGAGGGTTGTAGTCGCTGCACTTGCTGCGCCTGCTGCTCCTCCTCTTCGTGCAGCCTCCATCGAGCAGAAGCTGCTGCAGAGCCAGCTCCCTCTGCCGTTGAGCGGCAGCTGTTGCTGTGGCTGCGTCGGCAGTATCCAGCGTGCTGCAGCAGCAGCTGCTGCTCGGAAGCCACGCGCAGCGAGAAGTCAGCAGGTGTCTGTGCAGCAGCAGCAGCAGCAGCAGCAGCAGCCGCTCCAGGCAGGTGCTTGCTTAGCAGCGGCTGCGAGGCGCCTTGTTGCTGGCTCTGCAGTTGCTGCTGCAGCAGCGCATGCAAAGAGGGGGCAACGCATGCGACATCCGATGCAGAAGTTGCACTGGTAAGCAGCCGAGTCACTGGGCAGCAGACATCCTGCCGTACAGCAGCCTGCTGCTGCTGCTGCTGCTGCTGCAGTTGATATCCCCCCCCCTTCTTGCCTGCGCTGGCAGGGAGGGTGCCACAGCGCATGTGCGGCTGCAGCCGTCCTCTGGCGCTGCCTTCTGAAGAGCTCACTTGCTGCTGCTGCTGCACACGGAAAGCAGTATCTGACGGACTCGTCGCATGCAGGGCGGCAGCGACAGCATCAGAATTTCGAGTGGTGCTGCTACTCCACGGCAACTGGAGTGGCGGCGTGGCTCTGCCCACGAATGCCGACGTCGAGAGCACACCACGAGCGCTGCACGTGCTGCTGCTGCTGCTCTTGTTTCGCTTGCTGCTCTGCAATCGAGGCTGTAGGGAAAGTGTTGCACCCGACGGCTGTGGTGTCAGGGCAGCAAGTACTGCTTCCCCGGCTGATTCTGAGTTCACATGTGAAGGCTTGTGCACCAAGCCCTCTGGAAGCTGCTGTAGCGGCTGCGGCTTGTGCTGCATGGGTGCGAACATCCCCATGGGGGAGGATCGCTGCTGCCACAGCGTTCTGCGTGGCAAATCTTCGTCCATGGTGATTGCGTTTTGATTGCTTTCGCTTCGCTGCTTCTCCGCTCCTGCTACCGCCGCAGCAGCTGATGCCCCTGCATGCGCTTCAGCAGCTGCTTCTTCAGGTGTAGTAACACCTCACGCCGAAGCGGCTTTCTCCCGGCTCTGCATTCCCGTGGAGGGAGGCGTGTGCGTTGCACGACCCCAGCCAACGCTGCATGAGTTGCTGCCACTACTATGGCCGCAGCAGCCGTCAGAGGGCAGTGCATGCACTTTTGCTGCTGCGACTGCTGTTGTTGTTGCTCCTACTGTTGCTGTTGCTGCGGTTGCTGCTGCGGGGCCAGAGCAGCATGACGGAGGCAGCAGCTCGTCTGCTGCTGCTACTCCTGCTGCAGCAGAAAGCTGGAAACAATGAGTAGGTTTTGCATTGACGAGAGGATTTGGGGGGCGCAATGCAGAGGGAATGGCTCCTGCTGCTTGTGCATGCAGCGGCAGCCACAGCGGCAACTGCCAGCAAGTCGCCGTAGACGCTGCTGCTTCTACTCTAAAAGGGTTAAATACCCTGTTGTATAGTACTTATTGTTGAGAATCCAAAGAGAATTTCCTTGTTGCTGGAGGCATAATGAGGGATTTGGAGGGGGCATTCCCGCCCATCCACCTGCGGCCGTGGAACAGCAACCCCACCCAACCTTACATACAGTTGCCAGAGCATGGGCATGCCGTATGCATTCTAAGTTGAACTGGGCGAGCTAGCTAGGGCTATGTGCTCTTCTCAAAGTTGCGTATTCTGCTAACAGCAGCAAGCACAAGCGGTAACGACACCTGGGGCAACTTCCTTTTGGTATGACATGCTCCCTCACATACGCAGCAGTGGCCATTCATGCAACCAAAACAGACTAGAAAAAAAGAAAGTGTCGATCTACGCAGAATCATGCAAACTCAGGGGCGTGCGCCATGTTGTGATGAACACAGGGCACACGGGGTACTACTTACTCTTTCAAGGGGTTCACGAGAGGTTTATAGTGCGAAAACCGTGTCCAAACTACACAGAAATTCATCAAATGTTTCTCCAAATCACATTACCCTTCTTCTTGCCCTCACCCCACAGGATTATTGCTTGAAGGGAGGAAGGATGGCTGGCGTGTAAGTAGCTGCACCTTGTATTAACACCTGGCCTTCACACGCATTCGCATCTTTGGGCTTTATTCAAAAGCACCCAACATACGTCTAGGTGCCATGTGATTAGCTCAACGCTGGACCTGAGTTCTCGGTAGGGAGGTATTTTCCTGCAGACTCAATGAAACCATACTAGACAGTTACTGTTAGTGATTTAGTGTTGAAGAAGAGCTCCTCTTTCCCCCTCCCCGCACGTTCGAGAGCTTCCCCACAGCAGGGGAAAGTGACAATTTGAGAGAGCGTTGCTGCACCCCCTAAGCAACCTGAGCATTCACAGCTAGGTGCACTTAGCAAGTAGTGCGCATATATATATATATATATATATATATATATATATATATATATATATATATATATGTATATATAGATGAACACATATATGCACAACATTGCATCCTGTTGTATACAGCTCGTGGAACTGAAGATTTACGAACAGACAAAACAAGTAGTCAATAGCCACAAGCTCTGTCTAGGCAGGTTCTCTCTTTGTGCTGCATTCCAGGAGACTCCTTTATGGGTTTGAGAGTACTGCAGTCATACGGATAGTACATACCACTGAATACGTAGCCTGAGAAAACAGTGCCTATGGAAGAGGAGACCGTGATAAAAGTGGAACTGCTCGATTTCGCTGTACGGGGAAACGCCCACTAGACCTAAGGGGGGTGCTAGCAGGGGGAGATTACAGCCCCATAGAAACTGCCATTCATAAAAAGCATCTGCCTGGAGAACTTGCATTACAGCAAACCGCAGCTCATGGCTGTTTGCTAGTGACTCCCGCGAAAGTATTACAGCGATCTCCGGCGAGATTTCTGCCCTGGAGACTCGAAGGCATGGACTTTCCTCATGCCTCTGAATGTAATCATGTAGCGTCCATGCTCCAATTCACAGCCCCAGAAGTTCGCTCCCCCACCAACCTGTTCTCATAGTTACACGCATGTGCATATTCGCACACTCCTTCTTTATGTCCTGGCTCCAGGGGAATTCTGAATATGTAACAGCTACTGGGGTGAGTCTATTGAGCAAGAATGCACATAGAAGCAAAGCACAAGCTCGTTCTACAACGGAGCTAAAGGTAAGCCGCCGAAGGAAATCGTGGAAACCGCTGTGCATGTTCTTCCTTTTCCCACGATGAGGAGTCCGCGTGTGCCAGTCCCTTTTATCGGAAACTTACAGGCACACCGGCGAGCTTTCACTTATACAGGCTAAAGAAGCAGAGGAGATCACTATCAAGGAAGTGTGTCCCCAGCTTGTCTCCATGTGATCAGGTAGCAAGAACCAAGCCGCTGCTTTGGCTGGGAGGCTCTCTTGAAAAATCAACCAAGCGAGGTAGCCTTGAATGTTGCGCTCATGCCGCTTAGCGCTTTCCCCTGTAAAGTACTGGAAAATAAGACAACAGCTCCCTAATCTACCTTTGCGCGGCTGCCCTGCGTACCAACTAGCCTATTTTACGTTACTACTGTGAGCGCGAACTGTTGGCTCAAGTAAAAGCATCGCCACTGATGCATCGGGTGAAAGGTCAGAAGCGAAGTGCAGAACGCCGTTCGCTTTGAGGCAGCCGATAGCTGCTTCCCTGTTGCAGTACAACTTGCTGCAGAAGAGGGGAGAATAAAACTGCGCACCATTTCGCTAGCTATTTAGTTAGTTTGCTAGCGAGTTGCAACTGATTAGTCCAGCAATTCCTCAAGCCCTTCCGCGTCTGCGAAGGCACTGCCAGGTATTGCGCGTCGCTGCAGCTGTTTCTTGAGGGAACTTAATTTAGTGTCCACGTCACCTCGACCCTTCCTCTTCTTTCTGTTACTCCTGTTCTCCTCCTCCTCGCTGCTCCCATTGTCGTCCCTTGATGCAGAAAGTGTGTCCATGAACTCGGCCTCATCTTCTTCATCAGTCTGCCCTCCTTCCATTTCCTCTGTCTCCTCTGCATCAGACCATTCATCGCCAAGAGCACCCTCAGCGGCATCGGTCTCTCCATCGCTGCTCTCTCTATCTGATTCTGGCTCATCCTCGTCTTCGCTGGCGCCTCCCCCAAGCTGCTCAGCCTGCTTCGCCAAGAAAGCGTCCACCTGCAAACACACTCCCCGACGCAGGCAGCAGCAACAAATGCAGTCCAAACAAAAACGGCTGCGGCATTATGAGCTGCAACAGCTGCCAAAGAGCAGCACAAGGAACAACATGTACATGCATATATTATGCGTCATCAATGCACTGCGCGCTGCTTCGGGGGAAGCAACAGCTGTATAGCAGAGTCCTACTTCTTCATCGCTGAAGGCGTCGTCCCCCTCGAAGTCTTCTTCATCTGAACCTTCGGCATCACTGCCTCTCTCAGCATCTCTGCCCGCAGGAGCAGCTCTGCCTGCTTTCTGCTGTATCTGCCCAGCAGCAACGACTTGGTCCTTAACATAAAGCAGCAGCACAAGGCATGCAGCCAGAATTCACTACAAGTTGAGCGGTGGCGTGGATAGCGCTGTAACCTCTCTAATCGCAGCAGCAGTGAACATTGCAGCAATCTCTCACAAGGAAGTACTGGCGAATGAATTGCCTCTCCGGCTCGGCATCGTGCTTCTGCCAATATCGGGTAGAGTTAAGAGACACGCTTTGCTGGACCGGTTGCTGATGCTGTTGCTGGTTTTGTTGTTTTTGCATTTGCTGCTGCTTTTGTGGAGCCTTGTAGGCTAAGTCATCAAAGAGGCGGCTACTCGTTACACCACGCAATGTCTCCACCACGGCAGCCTCATCGATTGCAGCGGGGCCAGGCGATGTACTGCTGTTGTTGTTGCTACTGCGCTTGTTGCTGCAGTATGCAGCAACTAAACTGGCTGCAGCTGAGGCAATACGGGGGTGATAACTGGCGGAGCAGGCTGCGAGTTCCCACAACCGTGTCTCGGCAGCCTGCAGCGCATGCTCAATACAAACAGTCCACTCCTCAGGACGATTGTGACAACTTGCGGTGCTAACACTGTACTCACAGCTTGCATGTAGCACGATTTAGCAGGCAGCAATCCAAATGATTCCCGCAGAAAAAAAAGCACAGAGGACAGAGGTGGACCGGAGGCGAAGGGCATATACACAGAAGGAGCAGACGAAGCTAAGAAGCGTATATACATATATATACGCATCTCAACGCAAATGTACGCAGAGTTGCACACTGATGCGCAAATCCGCGTATTTTCATGAATACACTCGAAGTACATATCAGTTTTTCCTCGCATGAGGTTACAGCTACATGTATGTATATACACATACGGAGGTACACGGCTCGAAGCTATACACATACATTTATAAAGAGATAAAAGCAGATGAACACATGCATACAGTAGACAAAGGTATACCGCGGCCCCCGGTTCATATATATATATACATTGTCTAAGTACAAGTACATAAAACCACGTATAGGAAAATACATGTTCACATATGTAAGCACCTCGTGTTGTATATACACGCATCATCTATAGGGACAAGCTCGAGCACATTCTATTTTGCGTGCTCATCCAGAAAAGGATCATCGTTTGAAAGGTATGCGAATAGAAGCTGCACTTAAATGCCACAGAGGACTGCGAAAAGAAGCGCACGACGGTTGATTGGGGACAGCACAAAAACGCACCCTCGTGTAGCGGGGGTCCCTTTTCTCCGGTGTATATACGCAGAAAGAAGCGGTAGCATCAGAAGTGCTTGCAACTCGTGTTGCCTTTTGCGCTTGTTCTTCGGTGGCTTCCAGCGGCTCCTCATCTTCGGGAGCGTCCTGGTAGCAAACGCATGTGCACAGCACCTCCACGACATTTAACAGTTTAACATAAGCATCTGCCAGCGTTCATGGCCAGAAGGCAAGGCAAGCAAGGCGAGGTTCACGATTGCAAAGGGTGAAGACAGTTTTGCTCATGTTGACGCTTGTAAAAAGGTGCTCTTCTCACCGCCACGGTCTCATCCGTCTGCTGCAGATCCTGTTCCCTCTCGGATAAAAGCAGGCGCAGCTGTGGCTGCTGTGACAAGACTCCCTCTAGGATTTGTAGGGCAGCTGCTGCCACTCCGGGGGAGGAATGAACGAGACTCGTCTGCACACCAGCAGCACCAAAGTTACCTCCGCAAGTGCGCTCTCCAGACTCTTCCCTACCTCTTGCTGCTAAAATTTCTGCGGCTACCATGGCTACTGTGGTTCGAACAAAGGACTGCACTCTGCAGCAACGACTGCCTCTTCCTGTACTTCCAAGAGCCGCCTACCTGCAGAAGCCGCTTGATGAGCGCAGCCTTCCTAGAGTCATGACTGTCTTGCAGCAACAGTCGGAGCAACAGCACAAGCAAGCCACCGCGGCTTCCAGCGTACAAACTCGTGTGCTGCTGCTGCAGCTGCTCATACACTACGCGGGATAGCCTGTCTGGGCTATGGCTGCAAAGCAAAGCAAGGGCACCCAACACACATTACCGCTGCACCGACTACCACGCTTCCTGCAGTGACCTGCTGGCAGCAATGACAGCAGCCACAATGATAACTGTAGTGCTGCGGCAACATGAGCAGCAGCAACACGAGCAGCAGCAACACGAGCAGCTCAACCGCGGAAAGAGGCAACAGTGACGCACTGATAGAGGATCGTGAGGCAATGAAGAATGCGCATCGCTAGAACACGCGACGCAACGCAGGATAGAGTGTGCGCCAGAGAGAACAGCACCTCAGGTAGCTGATCTAAAGTGTCCTTCTGCTTCTGCTGCTGCTGCTGCTGCTGCTTCTGCTGCTGCACTGGGGCTTGCAGCAGTAGTGTGGCTGCCGCCTCAGGAGCCACGTAGGGTAGAGCTCTCAAAAGGCCAGCGAGCATCACACGCACCAAACGGTTGCAGCACGACGCGAGGTACAGGGGCGGCAGCAGTGCCACCTCCCTCTTGCTGTTTGCAGCTGCAGCCCTTTGAGGGCATACCGCTTGCTGCACATCAGAGTGCAGAGATGCTCCAAACTCCGCGAATCGACGGAAAACAGTCAGGTAGGTGCCAATAAGCCGAGCAACAGCAGGCCCGTCCTCTCTGCGCGTGAACAAAATTCGCAAATATCTCCGGATCGTCCCGAAGCAGCAGCAGAACGCCAAGTACTGCAGCTCCGTTTCCTCGCGCCACACCCGTTTGCAGCGGCAGCAGCGACAGCCACAGCACAGCCAGCACCGACACCAGTACCACACCTCAAGCAAAATGTTTGAGCGAACAAGGACTGAGAAAACTAATGAGCACTGTTAGCGTTAAGCGCGATAACACGCACTCCCTGAAGATAAGCTCGGAAAGGAATAGGAGACCCCGGTAAACGGCCTGCAGCCCAGTAGCAAACTTCGGAGGAAGTAACAACTCGTAGACTCGAGCTGTGGCTTCGCATCTCTGCTTTTTCTCGGCGTCGCTTCTCTCTCGCCTTTTGTGCAGCAGCATTTGCCGCAGCTCGCGGGCCCGTGCCGCACTTCGCGAGCACAGCGCCAGGCGGGGTTGGTGAGCAGAGTTGTTGCCTTGCTGTTGTTGTTGCTGCTGTTGCAGCAACTCGTTGCGCCTGAATCGAAAGCGAGCGGGGAGCCGTGTGCCTGCATGGCGAAGGGTTGCCATAAGGTTGCGACAGGTCTCAATGGCTTGGAACCTCCCTTGTTGCAGCACTACAGCGAGCCGCTGCAGCACGAAGTCTGACGTGTATGCAACTACTACTGGAAGCATTGGTCGATGTCTGCGCAGGAGCATCGCCAACTGCAGTGAGGCACAGGACGCCACCTGAGCACAGCAGCAGCAACAGCAGCGGCAACAGCAGCAACGACGAAAAGTCAGCCAGCATGAAATACAAGGGCGGACGCAGAAGCTGCACCTAGCTGCACCCAGAGTGCACCCCACACGCAAAAAGCACCCTGCAGCAGGAAAGCTGACCTTTCCCTCCGGAGCGCCAAGTCTATTGACAAGAAGGGACAACAATTGCCGTTCCTGCTCCGTCTTCTTGATGAGAAGCTGTGCAGAGAATTTCAAGGCGCGACATGCCAAGGCTGAGATGGCGTCCTCGGAAAGAACTTGCAACAGCTGCAAAAACGACAAGCCCACACACCCAAGGCACTCCTGCGCATGCATCTCCGCCGAGCACCAAGCGACCTGCAGCTGTTTGCAGCAGCGCCCAGGCAGTTTGAAACGCTGCCAAAGAAAGCGCAGCAAACGTAGCAGCCATCCCGGTGTATGCGACTACAACAGCATCCGTCCAATGTGCCTGATCGCGGTGCTGCTACTGGCGTGCTTATGTGGCAAAGGCGCTGCAACAGCCCCAGCTGAGGCAAGCGGCGGTATGGGCTGCGCGTGCAAGGCGTGCAGCAGGAGCTCGAAAATAAAAGCAGCAGCATCAGCAGCAAGAAGAAGAAGAGGGCGAAAAAAATGACGTACTGTCACGAATGAACTGTACCGCTGCGAGAGGGCCTCTTCGAACCGCCATAGGAGCAACAGCTGTAGAACGGTTACTGCAGCAGTTCGTGCCTTGTCTTGCTTGCCTGTCGGTTGCAGCTGCTGCTTGTGCTTCTGCTTTTGCTCATGCGTAGGCTTCTCGCCGTGCCGTTGCAGCTGACTTTGCACCAGCGGCAGTAAGGCCAAGACTCTTTCCAAGAGCCACTGAGGCTGTTGCAGCATGCCTCGCAACTTCCTGAATGAAGGCAGCAGCAAGGGCCCCACAAAAAGCTCGAAGAGCTGCGCTGCTGCCGTGTGCGCCGCGGATCTGTTCTTGCATGTAGTAAGCCGCAACAGCAGTAGCAAGCATTTGTTGCTGCAGATTGGAGCTTGCTGCGTCAGTAGCACCAAAGAAGACACTTCATCTGCCCGCGTAGGGCCCTTGTGCTGCTCGCCTTCCGCTGCTGCATTCTTCTGCCATGCTTTCCGCTGCTGCTGCCGCTTCTGCTCCGCTTGCTGCCGTTGTTCATGCTGCAGCAAGCCTGCGTTTCTCAGTAGCCACCGCTGCTCGGAGTCTGTTTGTAACAGTTCAAGATACCTCTGAGTGACATGCTGCAGCGCTCTGTCCCCCACAGCAGCCCAAATCGACCAATCCACATCGTTAGTGTTGCCACTGCTACTGTTGCTGCTACTGTTGCTGTTGCTGTTGCTGTTGCTGCTACTGCTGCTGTTGCTGCTACTGCTACTGTTGCCGTTTTTGTCACTCTTCTTCTTGCCGTCATTTTTGCTGTGCGAGATTCGGAGCTCAAGTACTGCACTCTCTACGGATTTTAAGGCAGCATGCCAAGGGCCTTTGCCCCAGGTGTCTAGCCACTGAAGCACATCTTCCTGCTGCAGCAGCGCCTCCGCTGCGTCTGCTGCTGCACGCGCTGTCTCTGAGGAGGACGCCAGAAGATAGGGGGCGTTCGCTGCAGCATCAGGAGCATGGCTGCCGCTACTCCCTTCCCATACGCCCTCCGCATCCCCTTGCTTCTGCTGCTTCTGCTGCTTCTGCTGCTTCTGCTGTTGCCACTTATCCCACCGCCTTGCTGAGGCTTCCTTGCTGTGGTGGTGTTGGAGAGCAGCCTTCACCTGCTCTTGTAGCCTCTCCCTCTCCTGCTGCATTGCCTGAAGGTCGGTGGGCTGCTGCTGCTGTTTCCGCCGACGCTGCAGAGGCTGCTCGCTTTTTCCCGCATGCCCCTGCCACCGCCGACGATCCCTCTGAGGCTCACCGCTTTGAGTGGTGGCAGAGGTGGTACACTCTCGGATTTTACTGCCACGCGGACGAGGGTAGCCCCCTCGTGCAGGAGGAGAGCGCCTTGCTCCCCCACCTCTAATTCTGCCTCGAGCTGAGAAAGCAGCATTGCTCCCTCGGTAGCTCTCCGTGCTGCCTCTCTGTGCATTGGCGTGTCGCTTGAGAATCCTGGGGGCCCCTGAACCTCTGCCCCGGGCTAGAGGCCCTCCCCGGGGGGCCCCGCCCCTGCGGTGTATGGACATCCCGCTGCCTGTGCTGCTGCTGCTGCAGAAGCTGAAACTCCGGGCTTCTGCCCTTCTCGCTGCTGCAGCAGCCGCTTCTACAGCGGATGCTGCTCGCCTCTCCCAGGATCGATGCTACCGCGACGGTTCCCCACAGCTGAACGCTGAGGGTCGGATATTCCACGCCTCGACGGCAAGCTCTCGCCTTCAATACACGACACTCTTGCCTACTGCTGCTGAAGTTGCCTCAAGAAAGAAACAAGGCCAATGGAAAACTTGGCACCCCTGCAACAGCCCCGTTGCTGCTGCCGCTGCCGACTCCGCAGGCTGACCAACAGGTGTAGCAGCGAAGGCGGCACACGCCTCTCGCTTAAAGCTCCGGCAGGCATTGCAAATGCTCTTTTTGCAACGCTGTGGGAAATAGCGGACCTGAATTAGGGGAAAGGGGCGTGGCAAGGGGGGGCAGGGGGTCCTCGATGCTGCAAGATGGCCACTACCTGCAGTGGCAGCGCACGCAGCCGCAGGAAGCGCCGCAAACGAACGCGCGACGAATCTTCTAGTTGCCGCCGCAGCAAATACATGACGAAGAAGCTGCAGCTGCCCTTTTCTTCTTTGCAGCATCGACGAAGCAACACGACTTCGAAGCGACGGGTTTGGCTCTAGGGGAAATGCCGCGGCAGCGGAAACTTAAGTTTCCTCCTCCTTTCATTGGTTATTTAGAACCCTTTCCTCGAGGACGCAGCTCTCACTGCTAGTGGTGCTGTTACCAGTTCAACTGTAGCCGCTGCTGCTGCGCCTACCTTTGCCGCCTCTCAAGGGGGTGCCCCCTGCACTGCCTCGAAGGTCGCTCTGTTTTTGCTGTTGCTGCCACTCTTGCACGTCCTGCTGCTAAGGCAGCAAAAATCACGAGAATGCTTAAAGAAGCCACACCTGAAACGGCGTCGGCGGGCTTGCGTAGGGCCGCATAATTGTATGCACAGTAATGAATTTCCACCAAGTTGTCAGGGGTGTCGTGGATTTCTGGAGGTCACACACAATAGGTTCCCGTAGTTTCTGTCCGCTAGTTAGACTGGCAAATCTGCAACAGCCTCTTGCTACGTGTGGGCATTGAGGAGCTTCCCTTCGCCCTGACAAGAGGATGTGTGTCTGCACTCTACTGCGTCAGGTTGAGGTTTGTTGCATTTCTCTTGCTTCCAGCCCCTAATTCGCCTGCCATGCCATACACTGGGCCTCATGCGATGCCACTATCCTTACCCGCTTCTGACACACAAGCCTTTTCAGTCGCATGAATTCAAGCTTGCTTGCTAGAGGCGTACGCGAGTGACCGGAGGGGGCGGCTAGTAAACAGGCGCCTTTTACAGTAGCAGGATGAGAACGCATCTTCCGAGCGACACCGAGAACCACTAGACACTAAAACAGGCTCTATGGCATGCCTGCACAATGATATCGATATTATTATGCGAGGATGCGAAAGGCTGGAGGCCTCTCCCCGCTTGCTGCGCAGGTGTGCAGGTCTTACTCGATATTTGTCGTCATTCTGTCCTCGCATAAAGTGCTCGTGAGCACCATCCACAATAGCAATGTGCCCTAGGCCTCATCACACCCTATTCATGCCATTCTGATGAGCTAAGAGGCGTAGATCCAGTGGTTCCCGCTGATGGTTGTTCACACACTCTTCGAGACTATTACTGCCCCCTACAGAAGTGTCTCACAGAGCCGTGTTGTGCAACGGCGTCCCTGGTATACAAGCCTCATAATACTGCCTCAAACCCTGATAAATACTCGTAATAAGGAACCTCAGAGGACACATTGCGCTAAACTTCAGCTAGACACTTCCTTCTGCCTGGACATATTTACATAAAGGCGTAGAGAATCTAGTTGGTTTGACTGCTCGGATTACTTGACTACTGCAGAGTAGCGCCAACCACTTCAATAAAACGCAATGTTGTGCGTGCGTGAGCAAGATGACAGGGTCAACTAGCTGTACTACTCGGAGTGCTCACAGGGTGTAACCATGGGCCCCCAAGCTGCCCCTGACTGACCCCTCATGTCGAACGTCTAAAGATTTCTGGCAGAAGAAGGGAGGCGTTGTTTTGGGAGGCACTTGATAACTTTGCATTACGCGCAGCCTGGAGTTGAGTGCCCCTACGGGGACCTTTGATGGATTGTTACAGTCCATGAGGGGCACCGTCTAATGTGCGCAGTAAGCTTGCTTCTACTGACTCCTAAAGGGGTAGCTCTTAACTGACTATTTTGTTCCAAGAAGGGCCCCTTGAGTTGCTCCCTTGGCCGCCCAGTGAGGGATCTTTTCTGAAGACTGCCCTCAAACTGCATCTTGTTCCTGCTTGCTTCCCACTAGGCGTTCAATGATTTCCCTAAGAAATACATATATGTATATATATTAGGGTTGCTCTTTGAACCAATTTCGTTGGTCTGTTTCACTCCCGATTGTCGTCTTCCCGCTCTGCCTACATGAGTTGCCAGCTAAAGCTCTTTCTTGACACCCACTCGCAGTTTTTACGACTGGCTCTCCGATGTGCATCCACGAGCCACTGGCTAAATTCAACTCACCTCTACAGTATTCACAAACGTATTTATCCGGAAGCGTCCAATTACTCCAGGATTCAGCAGCTCCTGCTGCTGAATCTTTTGTGCTTTCGCCAGCGGCGAACGGGCAAAATAAGTGCAGAGGAGGCAACTGTTCCTTTACTTAGGGCCCCCTGCTGCAAAAGCATGGCAGTACTAGAGGCTGCAGCTGCTCCTGTCTCGCAACCTCCTGAGTAGTGCGTGCTGCAGAAGCTGCAAATACGAAGGCTTCCCTGTCTGTCTCCACTTCGCAGCAAAGATAAGCGGGAGGAGGCCAGGCAAGGAAAGAGGGCCTCCGCACGAAGAAGGGAGAAGAAAAGACTGCCAACCCTTCTCGAGCATCAGATAGCTGCCGGTGTTGCACCTGTTACGCCTGCTCCCGCTGCTGCTCCTGCTGCTGCTCCCGCTGCTGCTCCCGCTGCTGCTCCCGCTGCTGCTCCCGCTGCTGCTGCTGGGATTCAGGTGCTGGCGTGGCGGCTGCTTCAGCCTCGCTTGCTTCTGCTGTTGCCGCTGAAGCAGGAGCTCTTGCCGAGGACCCACCTGCTGCCCCGTGCTGAGACTCCTGAACTGCTTGCTCCCCGCTAAGCTGGCTTTCAGCCTGCTGCTCCTGGTGTCTCGGTGACGTTTTCACGGGTTCCATGGCCTTTGCTGCCCTGTCAATGCTCTTCAAGTAGCGCTGCGCAACCTGGCCAAACCGAGCATACACTGGAAGGCCCTGCAGCACCAGCAACGACACCCCCGAGCAAAACGTAGTCACAAGACACCCCCAGCGCCAGCAGCTGAACAGCGACGGAACTGCCTGCTTTCGATCTTTTGGAAACTGCGAGCTCCTGAACGACCAGCAGCACACGGAGCCTCCGCGAAAGCCAACGCAGAGAGAGCAGCAGCCGCAGCGGCCCCCCTTGAAGCATGCATCAGGGCATGCACGCCAGCAGCAACAGCTCCAGCAGGAGAATGCCGTACCTCGAAAGTTGACGCTCTCGGCGATTCTCCCGTTCGCCCTGTGCGAAGCACGCCACGCGCAGACGAAAGATCGAGTGCCTTCCGGCAGCAGCAGCGTCGGCGCAAGCATCGCGTAGGCGCAGCAACACCAGCAGGCAGTCTCTTCTTACCAGGACTGCGCGCGGAGGAGAGTCTCCGGTCTGGAGTCTCCGGCTCTGCTTGCGGCTCTGTTCCTGCTTGTGCAGTCTTCAGCGTGTCTTCAGGGGAGGCAGGCCCCTCCTGCGCATCCTGATATTCCCCTGGACTCTCCTCGGCGTCATCTCCTCCGTCATCCTGACTCAGCGAGACACCTTCAGAGGAGTCTTTCGACGCGGAGTCGCCAGCAGCGCGAACGGGGGAGCTGTTGGAGGGACTGCCGCAGCGTCCAGTGAGCTGCAGCCACTCCTCCTGAGAGGTTCCCGTGAGAGACTGCAGCTGGAGGGGAGCTCCCTCGTCTCCCAGATCGTAAATGCTGCAGGTGGGGTGCCGAGGAAACGAGGCACCCCTGGATGCACCTCTCGAGGGAGCCTCCTCGATCGAGTCTTCCCGGTCCAAATAGTAATACTCCACGCGGGATGCATCGGGTAGACTCTGGAGGGGACAGCGCCACAAGCACAGCCAGTTGCAACAGCCGATGCACCGAAAGAAGCAACAAAAAGGCGTCCTTCGATTCTACGCAACGCTGCAAAGGCGTCTCTAGCCGCGCGCAAACACAACGCAAGCAGCTGCAGTACCCAGCAGCAGAAGAAGAAGGGCTCACGTGGGGGTGCCCGCTGGACTTGCTTCGCAAGGCTTCGTTCCCTGCACGAACATACGCAGCACGCGCGCGGTGTGTGAACAGACACTGGGCACAAAGAGCGCTCTGCGTCCTCGTAGGAGAAGGGAAAAGATGCTGCGACTTCCAGCAGCGCTGAACACCCCAGCGGTAGACCTGTAAGTACACTCCTCGGAGACGCATGGTCTTGCTGGTTCCGCCGCTGCTGCCGGCTGTCGCTAGGAGAGGCGACTTCTAACGGAGGCGGCTCGTCAACAGGCCCCTTTAGAGGCTGCTGCTGCTGGGGTGTGTCGAGGTGATGCGCCTCTAGCCGTGCCCTTTGCTGCAGCAAAGCGACTTGGCGCTGCAGCTCCTGTTGCTGCCGCTCCTGCTGCTGGATCACAAGCTCCTGCTGCTGCACCTTCTGCAGAAGAAACTGCACCGTGAGGCTTTGCTGCGCTTCTGGTCCGTTAGCGACTGGCCACTCAGCAACTGGCAGGGGTAGCGGGTGCTGCAACTTTTTCCGCTGCTGCTGCTGCGCTGGAAGCTCCTTGTGAAGAGCAACTCGCGAAGGAGCAAAGCCACATAAGCAAATGTCGACATCCGAGAGGGTCCTGCTGCTACACTGCTGAGAAAAGGCAGCATAAGCATCGGGGCACGTCGAGAAACTTTTATGCTTCTGCTGCTGCAGTTGCTCCTGCTGCAGTTGCAGTTGCGTTTGCTGCTGCTGCTGATGTTGCTGCTGCAGTTGCTCCTGCTGCAGTTGCAGTTGCGTTTGCTGCTGCTGCTGCTGTTGCTGCTGCTGTTGCTGCTGCTGCAGGTGCAGTTGCGTTTGCGTCTGCTGCTGCTGTTGCTGCTGCAGTTGCTCCTGCTGCAGGTGCAGTTGCGTTTGCTGCTGCTTCTGCTGGGCCCATGCGTGGAAGCCATCTGAATATCTGTGACGGTGCAGAGGATCTTGTTGTTGCAGACTCTGCAGCCTCTGCATTTGCTGGTATTGCTGCTGCTGGTGCACTAGCCACTGCTGCTGCACATACCGTTTCTGCTGATCCGTCTCTTGCTGGTACTGCAGCTGCAGCATCTGCTGCTGCTGCGGGAGCGACCCCAGGGGGGAGAAGAAAGTACTTTCCGCCGGGAGCCAAGTCACGCAGTTTCCCTGCTGCTGCACCCGTAAATGCATGCACTCTTGCGCCTGCTGCTGCAAGCCTGTCGGATCGATGTTCTCTGCGGAGCGCCGACGAACTGGCACCATGTAGCAGCGCTCCCTTGCACAAGGGCCCCCCGACATTCGCCGCTCCTTCTGCAGATGCTGCCTCTGAAACTGCTGCATCTCTGGCATCGGGGGAGAAGCAGACGAGCTACTGCGAGAGTTTCGAATAAGCTCTGCAGGGAAGCTCCAGGGACTGTCCACAACACACGGCTTTCTGATGCCAGTCGGTACATATCTGCAGCGGCAACAGCCACACAACAAGACAAAAAAACAGCAAATACAGCGCAGCAGCACTTAGCAGCAGCACTTAGCAGCAGCGCCTTTCAATGAGACGCCTGACGCTGCCCATAATACAGGGGAAAGGACACTGTCAGGCAGCGGTGCGCTTGCCCTCGCTCGCACTGCGTCGCAGCAGCATGCATGCATGCATGCATGCATGCATCGGGTCGAATCTGAATTCTGAATTTCGAAAGGGAGACGAAAAAAGGCTCGCGCGAATAGTACACTCGTGTCGTGCCTGCACTGGCCGCGTCGAATACTGCTGCAGCAGTGCGCATCGACGATGATAGAGAGATCTCACTCGAGAGAATACGCATAGACGGTGCCTTGCTGCTTTCCGCGAACCTGGCGAGCACCCTGCAGTGTCAGTACATAAACAGAGACACGCGAGGGGCAGAATACGTGCAGCAGCAGCCCCCATAGCACCCCCTCCGCCGCATCACTTTCTGCCTCCCTTCCCCAGCCTCCCGCTGCCTCCTCGCTGCAACTTGCTCTTTCCGGTGTCAACTGCAATCCCTGTGTGTGTGGATCGATGGTCTCGTGAGGGGGCAGCTTGCGGAGGCAACAACAGGAAAACTGCAGCACGCAGCTGAAGCGGCACCTCCAGTAGTTAGCTTTGCAGCGCAGGAGCAGCTTCAAAGCGTTGCAACAACCAGTTTCGCAGTCATGAGCAAATACAGCAAGCCCTAGAGAGGGAAGAAAAATCGAAGAAAGCAGCAGCAGCAGCAGCAGCAGCTGAGGTCCCCCCACCAGCACCACCATAAGCACCTTGAGGCGCCAATAAGGAGAGAAGCCGGAGACTTCTGCCACTTTGCACTGACTGAGAGACACCCGTATCGACTCCAAAGCGTGTTGCTCCATGCTCGCTGTCGTCGGCCTCGTTGATGCTGCTTATGTAATCAGCCAAGTCTTCAGACGGCGATCGCCATGCCTTCTCAACTTCCGGGGTGCATAGCATGCAAGAATTGGGCAGCAGCAAGTGCAGGTATCATCGAAGCTGCCGCTTTGAAGTTCCGTGTTGCGATGATCTCCTGCTGCTGGCGTTGCGGGCAGCACGTGACTTGCTAACACAGTGGTGGCACCTAACACCTCGTTGAAGGAAGACGTAAGTGGGGAGAAGGAGGATAGAAGGCGAGGGAATTCGGCCGCACACAGCATGCAGCAGCTGGCCGCCTGGTCTTGCTGCTTTGCTTCAGGTTGCTGCAGCGAATAGTTTATGGGAAGCGGCTCTAGATGGCGCGAACCCTGCACACGAGGCCCTCTTAGTGATGAAATTCGGCTGCCTCGCACGCCTCTGTTGGCTAGGCGGCAGCTGACAGGCGCAGCGACCGCCCTTTTAGCGCTGCACAATTCCAGTCGCCCGGCTGTACATACAGGTGGCAAGCCGGATGCGGTTACTGTGTGCTGAGGCCCCTAGGTCTTCTTCAAAGGGCTCCTCTGAAATAACAATTTGCGTAACAAGGGTGGGCAAGGTAGTTTTACCCGTGATACTCTGTTGCTGGTGTGGCAGCAGGGGCTGCACAACAGTGGTGCTCGCTGTTGAGTCGGCAGATGGCAGCAGCACTCTCACAGCCAGCGCGGCAGGCAAATGGTAATTCAACTGGCACTCAATTGCCAAATTTAAATCCCTCCTGCTTTGCCTATTTCAAGGTGTTAGAGGCTAATCCGCGGCCCTAACTTCCTTATTTCCTGCATTCCTGGTGGCTGCACGAAGCTAGGAGTAAGCCCATGGGTAAGCAGCAGCAGCAGCAGCAGCAGCAGACGATGACAAGACTCGGGGCCTCCTCTCCGTGGGCGCCACGACCCCTTGACCGTTGCGCTAAGGTGCACCGAATTTAAGAAGCAACAGCTCGCATAACACCGTTAAAAACGTAGTAGTAGACGCATGCGGACACCCGATTACCCAGCGATTGTTGCCACTGTCACTGCGGTCTCTGCAGCAGCGGTCGCCTTCGAGGGCCCCTAGAGGCCCCCCCCCCTCCCCCCTAAACCTCCGCTTTGCGTCTGCTGCCGCAGGAGCAGAACCTCCCAGCAATAACACCGTTGGGCAGGGTACAAGGCAGCAACAGCAGCACGCCTGAACTGCAGCAGGGGCCTTGTTGCTGTAGCTGCCGCCGCAGGCGCTGTAGCACTTGCAGATGCTGGCCTCTCCTCCCTTGACGCGCAGCTGAAGCACTTCCCGCTGCTGTCTTCGGCTGCACGGAAGGCAGCGCATGCTTTGCGCAGAGCAGCAACTTCTGCAGCAGCAGCAGCGGCACCTGCAACTGTGGGCATTGACTGCACGGCAGCACCACCAGCCACTGAAGCGTTCGAAAGCTTCATGACAATGGAGGAACCTTACTTTATGGAGTGTCATGAGGACTGCCGGTCCCTCAAGTTTCAGCATGGTGGGGTGCTCATGAGCATGATTATGCTCATGATTATGCTCATGATTATGCTCATGCTCATGCTCATGATGATGCTCATGATCATGCTCATGATCATGCTCATGATTATGCTCATGATCATGCTCATGCTCATGATTATGCTCATGCTCATGATTATGCTCATGATTATGCTCATGCTCATGATTATGCTCATGATCATGATTATGCTTGTGATTATGATTATGCTCATCATCATGCTTATGCTCGTGATTATGCTCATGCTCATGATCATCCTGCAGGTGTTTGCGGCTGCCCGCTACTGAAACTGTAGCACGTATGATAGTGATGCGGGAAGCTGGAATTTCAGGATGTCTCTCTCATCGTGCTTCTCGCGTATGTCTCTCTCATCGTGCTTCTCGCGCTATTGTTGGCTGCCCTTGTCACTGTCTCTGTCTCTTGCTTTTTTTGTGCAGCCTACAGACTGCCCCTGGACAAGGATGGGAGCTTCAGCAGCACCAGCGCGAACAATATTTGTGTGTTGCATTGTTGCGGCTTGTTGGTCCTTGGATGGGGGGAGCGCCTTCTGCCTTATTGCGCTGTATCCGCAGCTAGGGGGTTTCTTAAGCTTCGCCAGCAAGCCATTGAAGTAAGTGCAGCTGCTCTCGCGACTTTGGCTGTTGTGGTCCTGCTGCGGAATGCCATCGTTGCGCAGTGTATGGCCAGCCTCCGAGTGTTATGCGTGCTGCTGTCGCTGCTCTCCTCTACGCCGCTGAAGGCGTAGTGACTTCTTGCTGCTACTGCGTTGTGTGTGTGTGTGTGTGTGTATGTGCTGCCTTTTGGCTTAGCTGGAGGCTCCTGTATCTGAGTTGCTGCTGAGCAACTGCTGCCGCCTCCTGGCAGTAGCAGCTGGCAGGAGAGCTGTCGTGCTGCCTGTTGGGGACTGTTTGAAGGGCTGTGCTTTAGCAGCCAACACAGCACCCCTTTCTGAAAAGGCTGCAACGTCAGCAAGCTGTCTTGCTCCTGGATTTCGACAAGTCGAAGCTGCAGTTCTTCCAGAGGCTGTTACTGCGATTGCGTGGACGGGTGTGTGGCTCCTAGGGTGCAGCTGCGGTAGCTGCTCTGTCCTCACATTCGAGAGCAGGGCATGCTCTTGCTGTTTTCTCTCAGCATTTTGGGGGCTCTTTGCGAATTCTGAGAGAAAGCAGTGCAGACACTGCGACTGCGCTGCTGCTGCTGCTGCTGTCCGTAGTGCCTGCCGCGCTGCTTTCTTCGCACGCGATGCTGTTGTTGCTGTTGCTGGTTGGCTGTTTTTGCTGCAGGCGACAACCGTTTGCTGCTGAACACCTATAGCAGTGGGCTTTTCATTGCGGATGGAAAGGGGGGAGTCTTGGTCGCTGTGGAGCCTTCGCTGAGGATCTCTGGTGAGCTCACTCGGGTAGAGCGCCGCGCAGTTCGCAGCAGGCAAGACGCATGCGAACCACAGTATACACTTCCTCAGATGTTCATAAGCAGCAAGGGGCCTGCTTAGGCGCGTGCGTTTACACGGTGTACTAGCAGTGCAATGCGGGGGACGGTGGTGTTGCAGCAATTGCTGGAGTCGCCAGACGTGGCTGTGCGGGAGGGCTTCCGAGAGAGACAGTTGCAGTGCTCGCCTCCCGCGATCCCCTCGCCCTTTGGATTCTGAATTCGGAAGAAAGCGCTGAAAGCAACAGCAGCTGCAAGAGCAGCAACGGCGTCTCCTTGCTCCCCATTAGCCTGGCCAGCCTTGAGGGCTCTTTGGATATGGAAGCAGCAGCACTTGCAAAGGGGTGAGGGTGCCTCCTGCATTGCCTTGGCTTGTGCATCGCTAGCGCTCCCTCTAGTGCTGTTGGTTTGGGGTGTACTTTCAGTGCTGTGCCTGCTCTCAACGACGCCGTGACACGTTGCGATGCAGAAGAGTGCTTGATGCTGCTGCAGCTGCCGCCCTTGCGCCTTGACACCCAACCAGTGTTGTGTGTGTCTTCTCTCCATCTCTCTATTTCTCTATGCCTGTGTGTGCCTATGTTGTATGTGTGTGAGTGCGTGTTGTCTGTGTATATATCTCTATATGTATATCTACGTGTGTATATCTATATGTAGGTGTATATCTATGTATGTTTGTGTGTTGTCTGTGTGCATTTCGATACGTGTGCTGCAGCAAGGGCCGATGCTTGGGCATTTCGGTAGTTTCTCCTGCGGCAGCATCAAAAGATCCCAAAAGCACCGCTGAGCTGCCCTTTATCGCTGCTCTCTTTGCGATTGGGGATGAAGAGCTTGAGGGTGGCTCTCATGATGCGAAGCAGGAAAAGCGGCCCCGTACGGCCTTCTCTAGTGCTGCTGAGGAGGACGCCTATTTAGCTGAAGCAAACCTGCAAATGTCTTCGCTCCTCCTCTTCGCGCACATTCAAGACGCAAGGGGGGGGCAACAGCCGCAGCCAGGACTGCATCTGCAGCCGTTTGCTGCCGCAGTGAACGAGGCACGTGTCTCTTCTTTTAAGAATCCTAGTCGTTTTTTGTTGGCAAGGGCAGCTGCATCTGCTGCAGCCGTCCGCACGGTTTGCCATGTTTTGTTTTTCCGGCCGGTTCTGCACTCGACCACTCCTGTGGCTAACCGCTCCAAGAGGCCGCTGCAGATGCACTGTCTGGAGAGGAAGTTGCTCAGCTATTGTTTTTTGTGTGCATTCGTTCTGCTGCTTGTCTGCAGATTTACTTGAGCTCGCTGAGAGCAGTAACAAGGGCCACGTTGTTGGCGCTCCCGGAATGGGGGGCGATCTGCGTGAGGTGTACAGACACGACACAGGTCTCCTTCTTCGCTTGCAATCAACTTGTCGAGCAGCTCCCAGACTGTAGCACACGCCTCGGTTGGGGAGACACCAACGCAGCGGATGAAGGTGAGTGCAAAGCGCCAGAGCCTAGTGATCTCGCGCTCCTCGTAGGCAGTCCGGGGGGAGGGAAGGAAAAGGGGAAGGGGAAGCGGCAGTTGCTGTTGCCGCCACGAAAGCGACTACCCCCGCACACCAACAAGAAGAAGAATAGATGTTCTCGGCGCTGCCGCCTTTTCGATTTTATTGCTGCGCTAGAGGCCTCTACGTGGAGCTGTTACGTCATGCCGGAGGGCAGGGCGTTAGAGACAGCAGACGAAGATGCACGTCCAATGGGTTTGGCGGTTTTTACGGCTTTTTCGGATCGAGTTATACGCGACATGGTTCGATGGCATCTCTAAATCGTAACGTGCAGGCGCCTAATTTCTTACTCACAAGGCAGGGGGCTGCTAGGCTGCATGCAGGTAAAGCCTCTTGGGGTCTGGCTAGTGGGGTGTATCGCAGAGAGTTTCGGTGGTTTTCGCTGATGGTGCGTTCTGCCGCAGGCAGATGCCGATACGCCGCTCTTGAGCTCTCCAGCTGTCTTCTTCATCGCTGAGTCTGCAGGTGAGGGCAGACGTCGAGAAACGCGGAGTTGGGTAATTTCTGCTGGATTTGCTACGGGGGGGAAGGAGGGGGCAGGGGAGGGTGTCGTACAGCCTCTGGAGGCTCACGGTTCAAAATTTGCTAGACAGCGCAGCTGTGGGGGGGTTTTATGCTGAAGCGTCGCGTAGGCATGTGGCCATGTAGGCGTTTGTGCATGCGATGTTCCCTCTATCCTTACATTACCAGTCAGTCCGCGTGTGTAGCTGATTTTTACCCCTCTCTCTCTCTGCGTGCGGCGGCTTGCTGCGCCTGCACCACACGTGGATTTTTGCGGATTTGTCTGGGTGTGTGTTGTGTGTGAGGTTCCCGCAGGGGAAGTAACCGTCCACTTCGCCGATCGCTGCAGAACGCTTGTTAGGAATACGGGAACCGAAGAAATCCCACTGCTCCCGCCTCTCCATTTCCAAAAGCAGCAGCACGACTCTCAGGATGAAGCGTTGATTTGGGCTTGGCTATCGGAGGAGCCGCCGCAGAAGCTCACAACTGCCGATGCTGATGTCGACGAAGAGAGCAGCAGGAGAAGGAACAACACCAGCTGCGGGAGTGAAAGCCGCAGCAGCAGCAGCAGCAGCAGCAGTGCGACGCGGAGGGAGGACCACAGCAAAGCAACAGGTGTCAGACGTCATGGGGGCTTTACAACTGGGCAGGAGAAGCAGCTAAAGAGCGGCAGCAGCCAGTCAGCCATGCCTAGCCTCAGGAAAGATCGGCGCGGTAAGGCGAAGCAGAGCACTTCCCACAGTAGCTACCGTGAAGCTGCGGGATCAAACGTCTGGAGTTGCAGTGGCAAAGCAGCGCGAGAGGCAGCTCTTGCTGCAGCAGAAAAGGCACTGCATGCTGCAATACCAAGGGGCAATAGCAGTGCTATTCGCAGATGGCAGGAGCGCTTGCAGCTTTCCCCAGAGCACCTCGAAGTGGAAACACTGCTCAAGAAGGCAAGTCTTCGATCGTATCCTGCTGGTGCTGCTGCAGCTGGATATGAAGGCCTATATATACATATATATGTAGGAACTGCTGCAACAGGATCTGTGTTGTTTTTGCATTGTTTGCTGCCGTGACATAGCTGTTGCCGCCAGCCGCGACGTTTGCTGCTTGGTGCTGCTGCCAGGATTTGGATTGGAGTGCAGTATTTCCAGTTCCAGCATTCCAGCTTCAGCAGCGATCTTTTTCTGGCCGAACTGTTGCTGCGGTTGCATTGCAGGCTGATGGAGAAGAAGGCCTCTTTGGAGCTGAAAGCTACCTCCCGGATGCTGTGGCTGCCCCCCTTCTTGCAGCGTTGCGTGTGTTTGAGTGGCGTCTCGCTACTTCTGAGATCTCATGCAGTGCAGCACGCGATGCTCTAAGGCAGCAGCTACAACAGGAGCAGCAGAAAATTGACGAATCGCTACAGCGGTCCTCACCAGAGCAGCAACAGCAGCAGCAGCATTCCACGCTTGGCACGCAGGCTGCGCAGTTGCGCGGGGCTGTACAGACACTGCAACAACAGCAGCAGCTGTTGCTGCAGCGCGTCATGGGACTTAGAGAGAAAGAAGAGACACATGCTGAGAGGACAAGTAGAGTGCAGAGGATTCTCAACAGGTTGTTTGCACAGCAGCAGCTGCTGCAGCAAGAGCTGCAAGATAACGACTCTCTTCTTTCATTGGTAGCCGCCGAGCAGCAGCACCTTGAGAGTATAGCTCTGCTGTCTACTGTGGCTGCTAAAACAACGCCTAAAGAACGGCTCCAACAACGAAAGGCTGTCAGGGAGCGAGCTCAACAACTGCGGCAGTTGCTGCTTCGCATGCAGCAGCAACAGCAAGTACAACAAGAGGTGTATGAGGAGCAGCTGGCGCTGACAATGGGCGTCTTTAATTCGCTGGAGGCTGCCGAAACGCTGCCGCAAGGGTTGAAGCGGTACGTGGGTGTCTTGGCGCCTTCGGTTATGAGCTGCTTCGCTGTACAGCTGCACTTGCTGCTCCATCGATTTTGCTGCTGCACTTGCTGCTCCATCGATTTTGCTGCTGCACTTGCTGCTCCATCGATTTTGGCGCTGCACGTGCCCCTGGATGTGCAGCAGGGAGTTTCACAGCGGCGAAGCTTGCGTTGCCGCGCCGTGCATCTGTCGTTAGGACTGTTTGTGTGATGCTTTTTACAGCCTCGGAGCAGCTGTGGCTCAACAGACGCGGCGTGTCATTTTGCTGCTGGGTCGAGCAGATGCACTGGCATTGGAAAAGATAGGGGAGGTGCTGCCGGAAGCTAGACCGTCACAGCAACAGTCACAGCAACAGAAGCAAATTGTAGCCGCAGTTACAGCCGCAGCAGCACCCTCTTGCACAGGCAAAAGCAGCGCCAGCCGAAGGCAACCGTGCAGGCCAGGTGCACACTTTGCTCTGCCCTCAGAAGTCTGGGAAGAAGGATTTGAGGATGACACGTTGCAGCAGCAGGATCAGGTTCAAGTGTCAGATGGAGCACCTGCGAAAGCAGTGCAGGAAGAGCTGGTTGCCGCATTGTTTCCTTCACAGCCACTGCAAGCCGTGGGATGCCGTTTGCAGCAATCATTGTTCATCGAAACTAGTGAAAAGGATCGTGAAAATCCAGAAGTAGCAGCAGCCGGTGCTGCTGATGCAGCTTCTGGTTCCGGAGAAGAGATGGCAGCTCCCAGCTTGCAGCAGCGACAGCAGGAGGAGGAACGGCAGCAGAACCTTGGAGGGGTATCGGAGCTCCTGCAGAGAGCAAAGTAAGAAGGAAGTTATGAGAAGATTTTTTGCTGCCCTCGAAGCGCTGCTCTCGCTGTCTAGGCTTCGCAGCAGCAGGTTCGGGGAGCGCTTCGTGGTGTGCTGGGGTGTGCCTTCTGTTGCAGGGTGCTGCAAGACGAAGCCTCCAATCTGGAAAAGTCTCTCTCTGCTGTTGAGCAGCAGACGCCGTCGTGTCTCCCGCTTTCGAAGGGACTACTGGCTGAGAAGGAAAGCGAGTTTCACGAGTTTCTGCACTTCCTGGAGGAGCAGCCGCAGCATGAGCTGCGGGAGCAGCTCATACTGCGGGAGCAGCAGCAGGGCCTTAACGTTCCTCTTTCGGAGGCGAAAAAGCCTCGCCTGCCGCTGATGCAGCAGCTGCTGGATGCCGAGGTGACTCGCCGCGCGAGGGAAGCTGCTGGACGTCGAGCGCTGCTGCAGCAGCTGCAGCTGGGTGGCAGAGTGGAGGACTGTGCAGCAGGCACAGCACAGGGGCTTGTCGCAGTCGAAGCGGATCTGTTGCTGCGAACGCAAACGACGTTAGATGCCTTCGAGGCAGAGGAAGGAGAGCATGACTTCGAATGGGAGACGCTGGAGAGCAGTCTGGAGGGTTGGAGCGATGATGGAGCCCGCAGAATCAGCAGCAGCAGCAGCAGCAGGAGCAGGAGCAGCAGCGGCGGCGGATCAAGTGACAGTGGCAGCCTTGAACACAGGAGGTACAGCAGCAATCGCACGACTCGCCGAGGAGTCGACGCTTCGGGCAGCGAAAGCGAAGAGCTTGAAGGAGCTACCCTCTCAGAGGCAGACACGGAATGTCGCGAGGTGTCAAGGAAGCCTGTTTCTGCGTCTAAGGGCACACATAATCAGCCCCTTGCGTTCGCGAATTCGGAGACTTCGCCTTCCGCGCTATTTCCTGATCCTGCCAAAGCCGTAGTGCCCTCGTCTCATCCCAACACGCGGCTTCCTCTCAGCGCCTCGGGAGTCTCCCTGCCTCCGGATCGTACGAAGGCCTCTTTTCCGCCAACTCCTCAGAAGGCGGTAGCAGTTCTCCCACCAGATCCTACTAAGAAGGCGGTGGCAGTTCTCCCACCAGATCCTACTCAGAAGGCGGTAGCAGTTCTCCCACCAGATCCTACTCAGAAGGCGGTGGCAGTTCTCCCGCCAGATCCTACTAAGAAGGCGGTAGCAGTTCTCCCACCAGATCCTACTCAGAAGGCGGTGGCAGTTCTCCCACCAGATCCTACTAAGAAGGCGGTAGCAGTTCTCCCACCAGATCCTACTAAGAAGGCGGTAGCAGTCCTCCCACCAGATCCTACTAAGAAGGCGGTAGCAGTCCTCCCACCAGATCCTACTAAGAAGGCGGTAGCAATTCTCCCACCAGATCCTACTAAGAAGGCAGCAGCAGTCCTACCACCAGATCCTACTAAGAAGGCAGCAGCAGTCCTCCCACCAGATCCTACTGAAGTAGATTCTGCTAGAGCTTTGTCTCCCCCGGATTCTACAAAGGACGTGACGCTATCTGGTGCCACAAATGTCTCCTTGCCGCCAGACACGTCTTCACAAGCCTCACCCCCCTCAAAGTCTACCATGAAGCTTCCAGAAGCCACTTCCTTTGGGGCATCAAAGGCATTCAGCGAAACGCAAGAGAAGACAGACTCCCAGGCAGCGGCTTTGGCAGGGGGAGAAAGCAGTTCCTTCAAGGGGCTTTTTCTTGGCAGCGCTGCCGGATCGACAAAACAGTCTGAAGACACAACTAGCAGCAGCAGCGGCACTGGGGGCCTCTTCGGGAACAAAAGCGTCGGCATCTTTGGTAGCACTGGCAGCAGATCAGGGGGTGAAGGGCTCTTCGGTAGCAGCAGCAGCAGCGGAGGAAGCAGCCTGTTTGGAGGCAGCAGCAGCAGCAGCGGCAGCAGCAGCACCCCCATTAGCAGCGGCGGGGGAGGAGGTCTCTTTGGAGACACCAGCAAAAAGCCCACAGACGCTTCCACCGCTTCGCCCTTTAGCAGTGGAGGCTTTGGCAGCAGCAGTAGCAGTAGCAGCACGCTAGACATCAAGAGCATCGGTAATAGCCTCGCAGCCTCGCCCGTGTCGCAAGCCTCTGGATTTCAAGGCTCAGCGTTTGCCACTGGCCCCTTCGGATCTACCGGTACATTCGGGGGGGGGGGCACTCAGAAGTCTTCCTCTGGGAGTGGACTTGTGAGTATTTTAGGGCAGAGTCTCTTCGGGAGCGGGAGCGGCGGAGAGACTGCTGCAGGGGGGGGGGGGCGGCTGCTCCTCTGCTGCGGACAGCACCTAGTCACCAACGAAGTGTTATGCCAGTTGGCGGCAGCAGCTCTTTCTCTCCCCAGCCGCAGGTGCTGCAGCAGCAGCAACAGCAGCAGCCAGTTATTTCGTTCGGCGATGTAAACGTCGGCGACATCGGTCTGCAGCAGCGGCAGACGTACAACTTTGGACTGGTGAGTCTCTCCTGTCGTTTCTGGCGCCGCTGAGGCTTCAGCAGCGACTGCAGCCGCCCCTGCACCCACTGACAGTACTAAACTCCCCGCTGTACCTGTTGGTGTCAATCCGGTCGGGTGTTTGCTGTTGCTTCGTGAGCTCCTGCCGCAGTCCAACAATAGCAGTGGTCTCGGCGATCTGCATCTCGACGGTGGTCTTGCCGTGCGGGAGAATTCGCAGGCTGCGATCGGCTCTCAGCAGCAGGGTAGGGCAGTCAATCTTGTTGTATGTGGGGATATTGGGAGCGGCTTCCTCGGGTGCACTGCCAAATCGTGCCATGACTCTTTCATTCGCTGCTTCCTGAGTCACGCAGTCCTTGTGCTCCCCCCTCATGGGCTGCATTTGTATGCCTGGCTGCTGTTTCCATTCCCCTCCTTTTGCGTGTCCCTTCTGTTTGTCTGCCTTCTACCTCTTGCATGCTTTGCTCGCTGCTTTGAATGAAAAATTCGCCGTTGGTTCATGGGTGGTGGTGGTGTTGTTGTTGCTCTGGCCTCTGGATGCCCCGTGGTTGTAATCTCTTTGGATGGCCGTCAACGTCGCACGTAGATGGAGATCCTAGAGTTGCTACACTTGCTGCTTGCTCGCGTGCCAGAGTGCTGCATGGTCTTCGCAGGTGGCTTCTCTGCATTCGCTTCGCACGGCACAGGCTTTGCCTCGCTAGCCCAGCAGCAGCTGCCCTCTGGCGGCTTTTTCGCTGCGGCAGCGCAGCAGCAGCAGCAGCAACAACAGGGCTTTGGTTGGGGTATTAACACACAATCAGCATCAACGTCCCCATTTGGTAGCAGTTCCTCGGGATTTCCTGCCGCTGCGGGTCCACTATCTTCTGCGCCTTCCGGTGCAACGACGAGTTCTTCCACCTCCGTCGCTCTCGGCGATAAGAGCATCTGGACGCGGGCACGATCATCAAATCCGCTCAACTGAAGACTGTGGACTGCCAAGGTATAGCGCCACTGAGCTGGTCAGCTAGTATTGGTATGGCGGCTGCTTTTCGCTTGCTTGCACGCATTGTAGTGACGGGAGAACGTTCATTCTGGAGCGGTTGCAGTGGATGGTGTGTTTTGCTTCCGTCGCTTAGATGAGTCAAGGCAGCTAGCTGTACTAACTATGGATTACTTCGCTGCCCTTGGCCAGCGGGCTTTCGCGAGTTCTGCACGGAGGCATTTTCAAGACTGTTCGTCAACTCAACCGAGCAGATCTCTGCGGGTGAGCTAACGGCCGGCAGTCTCGGTAACCTTGAACCTTGAGAAATTTATCTTGCCAACAGAACAGACAGCGTGTAGCAACCCCGCAGTTCGGGCTGCACCTTCCAGCAACAGCCGTGACGGTCGTGTCTGGCTAGCCACATTAGGCGGCCAGTATGTGACCTATGCCTACTTGCCCCGCGGCTATCGTCTGTGACGCAGTGCCCCTGGAAGATACTTCGCTAGTCACGTAGTCTGTATTGAACTTCTGGGGCACTGTAAACACGAAATTCAGAATAGCACGCTAGCTATAAAAGTTACCCAAGACAAAAAGCACCACAGGTTCCACCAGTCACCGTAATACTGGTTTAACGCCCACGAACGGAGGGCTGGTGACAACTTCCGTGACTAAATAGATGACGAAAGGGGCTGCAAAACGCAGCCCCTTTCGTCAACTTCCTCATCGCCATGAGAAATCCTGCTGCTGCAGCACACACCGCCAAGGCCAGCGCCACTAACAGGTCATGGTCTGTTCATGTGAAGTGTCCGCATCACCACCTACTCGGGGGGCACGAACAGCGCCTGCGTGATTGAAGGATCTGTTGCGTTGCCGCGGAGCAGGAGAATGTGGCCTATTGCAAACCATATTCTTGGGCGGCCGCTGCTGATACTGCAAGTGTCACAACCGCCGCTGTTGCTGCTGTTTCACGAGTCGCTTTTCTGCGGTGTCTGCATCTGCCAGGACGAAGGTACTGCCCAGCTGGATGTACACCTCGCGTCCTGGAGGAAGTGTGCGCACTTCGTGGAGTGCTACCGCACCTTCACTCTTGTAATCTTCCTTCACAGCCACAGCTGGTGACTCTGAAGTCTCCTCCGCTCCTTGACGCTTGCTTCCTAGGGCTCTTGACGGGGGGCCTCCCGCTTCAGGAACCCGCAGCATGTCGCCTCTTGTAAGGAATACCGGGTTCATGAGAAAACAAAAAGCTCGAAAAGCTATAAAGCGGGCAGACAGCTAGAAACATATGCTACGAATACCGTGTAGGTAGGGGAATAGCTGTAAAGGGGAACGGCGGACCATACAACCGCTTCAAGGCGCTCTGCGGCATCGACTCTGCAGGCCAGGAATTTTCGCCGTAACAGCATAGCAGAAGCAATTGTAGAGCTTTTTCTTCCGTCCATTTCAAGATGATAAAACGGGGAATGCCAACTCTCGCGGAAGCATACGACCTCCTCGTTATCTTGTGGAATGTGATGCTCCGCACCTAGGGGGCCCCTGCACTGAGAGGGCCCCCTGGGGGCCTCTTGACGATAGTTGCAGCACAGTAAGAGATCCAGAGACTTCAGTCTTCAAATTACAATATTATGCTTACATTGATATCGTAGCGCGATAGGCGTGAAAGAAAACGGCATCTGTAGGCTGTTTCACTGAAGCGAGTTGTCGGTGACGCTCCTTCAGTAGATTGGTTTCCTGCGAAAAGGCTGTATATCTTGCTCCCTCTATCTAGTATGCGTTCTGTACCTGTTCATCATGCACAGAGAACGTTTGCCTGGTATATTTAGCGAGTAACAAGCTCTAACTACATGCGCCTAGCACTTCGGATACTATTCCAGATCGGCATAGATATCCGCGCATATACATAAGTACCACATCTACACCTCATATGTAACATATCCTGCTCTCTTTCATCGTGCTGTTCTACGCGACTTTTCCGCTGTTAACCATCGCAGGCGTCGTACGGTTAAGGGTCTGCTTTTGTCAACTCACACCAAAGCCTCTCGGGGGCCACAATGTTTTAGATAATGAAATGAGCTATATCGAACAATGAACGCTAAAACATGTAGCCTTTTCTTTCCTGATCCTCTTTGATCAAGCCGTTTTTCGTACAGAGGAGTAACAAAAGGTTTATATGTTTGTTTTGCTTACTATTGCCTTCCTGCTGAACGTGGACACAAAAGCCCACTGATATTCAGCACCACAAAATAGGGATTCACATCAGAAGATGGCTGTAAGGGCTCTTGTCACAGTGCTTGCAAGAAGTAATGAGTGATGATCCGTGCAGCGGGTCTTGTTACACTTCACTTTCTGCCACGCTAATTGCATTCAATTGAGATAGTCAAGAATCGACTGATTGTTTGTCCATTTCAGCAGCTTATTTATCGCAGAGTACGGCAAGCTTGATACAAGAAGGTGCGGTGTTGTGTGAGTGTGTGTTAAATGCTATGTGCAACAAGCTATGAGTGCCCATGACTGTAGTAAGGGTTCAGCTACGCCCAAAATAATTGTCTCTCTCCCCTCATGCTGGGGGCTGGGGGGGCTGAAAAAGAAAGAAATGATCTTTTAAGAAAAACTCAAGGGCTTTTTATTTAGCTTGTATCGATCCGCGAATCAAGTGTCTTACTACAGAGACCATATGTGAACGGATACGATTGGTGGTATCCCAAGATTCTGTCTGGCTGTTCCACCTCATACACTGGCTGTGGATGTAGTGGGATGCCACATTTGGCAGCCATTTGTCTATTCCGATCAAATTATTGATGATTCAATGGCTTGATTTTTGTTGGCCGCAATGTGAGGGGAAAAGTCTTCTGGCGATGGACGTTTCCGGTGGAACCCCACCAATCGGGGCAACAGGGGCCAGCCAGCAAGGCTGATGAAAACCCAGTTGCTCCACAACTGGTAAAAGGGCATGATTGGTCAGCTGACAAAAGCTTTCTGCATGCATTGACGAAGATACAGCTACCAGAATAGTATTGCGGTGGGAGGGAGTGGCGAGCAAATTTTATCAGCTAGCTGGAGATGTACCTAGCTTTGTGCACCCCAATGGAGAGAAACAAGCACTGCTTATAGTATTTATATCAAAGCAATTAGTACTTCTCTGCAAAGCACTTTGATAATCAACTGTAGTCTTGCTGCACGCACACGGCCTCCTTCTCACTGACAGATTCAAGCCTTCATACGAGCTCTGCCTCATCGTTTGTGGATCCTGATAAGTCAAACAATGAGCTTTGAGAATTTTTGAATAGCTGTGTATGCTGAAAAATATGGAACTCTGGCTTGCAACAGCTTCAGCGTAGCAAAAAAGCTGCTCTCTCAGTGGTTTCCTCAGATCTACCCAACGTGCTACGTCCGGTAATCGCAGGATGTGCAGTGAGACAGCGCGTTAACAGCCGACCGATGGAACCTCCGCACAGCATTGACTACTTGAGGTTTTAGGAGCAAATGAGAGCGACCACTGCACCTTTGGCTAAGAAAGAAGGGTCATCGGCATATGGAGCCTATGGGTATCGGTGATGTGCTAACCAGCTCTAGAATGCAGCCTAAGCAGTCTCGCATCAACGCGAAAAGAAAACCAGAAAAGCATTTGTGCTGCTAGGCCACCCCAGACAACCCCCAACAACGCACCTGCTTCCATCTTTGAAGATCGGTAGTACAATCCGGAACTGCAAGCTCACGTGAAAAGCCAGCGAGTTCGAGCAAGGAGAGTTTGTACGGCACACGTGGACAGCTTGCCAAGCAACGAAGGCGCATTAGGGAAACGGGAGGCCTCCGACGTAAGTTGCGGCGCAGTGAAGGGGAGCCACAAAGTATAGAGCCACAATTTGAGATCCACCACAAGTCAATTGTGTTCTGCTTCAAGTTCATATGAATGAAGTTGCTGGTGCTAGTAAAGACTGAATCTAAGAGGTTTTTACCATTTGAGGAGATGGCGCAAAAATGCAATCAGCCGATTTACTCGTGAGCTCATTCTCTAGGACTCCGGTTTGCTGCTGGTCACCAAAGCGCAAGTTTGGCAAGGCTATTGTAGTAAAATGCTACTTCGAGTTGGGATTGAGTTCTATCGGCACAATAAGTGGATTGTATGTTGAACTTGTGCACCATAACGAAGTCCTGGGTATGCCATGGCTCACCCAATTGAAGAAGCTCAGGGGGCCACAGCTGGGCGCTGTACAAGTGAGTGTGCCGACAAGCTGTAGAAACGAGCAACTCCTGGCCCTTTCAGCAACGTTCACTTTATCTTGGTGAGCGGCGTACAGTCTGCATTTCAACAAGGTGAGGCAAAGTCTTCCTGCGGGCAAATCAGCAGCTTAGCAGGAGACGATGAGTCTGAGCATTCAACTTGTCGGGTTGGCTTTACCCCCACTTTTGTACTAGATAATTCGATTGCGCTGTCATCTAAGCGGCAGAAACGAGTAAAGCTAAAGGATGAGCTCGCGAATGTGTTATATAATGGCGTGCTGCCAGCGGGCTGGCCACCAACTGGTCGTGAAGTTCTCCGGCATCGGAAGGCTTCACAGCATGAATAGAGGAGTGAGCGACAGGCTGATAATCCATTAGAAAATGGTTAAATGTAGGAATGGACCAGACCTTTAAAACATTACCCGGTGTTGGTGCCAAAAGAGTACGGAAGGTAGCCTATCTGCTTACCTTCAAGCCCCGAAACAAGGTTATTGTGAAGCAATAGTTCTCTTTGCCTCATATTAGTAAATCGCTTGACGACTATACGTGTCAACATCCTACTCGCAGTTGGTGTCGTAAACGCTCTTTACAATTCCGTATTAACCCCGATGTTATGCTCAAGAAGACATTTCACCCTCCCACTCGCAAACTCTACCGTGCCCGTATGCCGTTTGACTTGTTGCTGCCTCACCTGAGCTAAAATGGCCAGCCCAGGACAAATTTAAATGTCTCGAGGCACTCTATATCACGGCATACGCAGACGCTGCCTTAGTTACCCGCCAAAACGGTTGCGAGAGCCCAAAGCACCCGCAGTATGTGCTTCAGCCGTTGCGGGAAAACCAGTGGTGTGGAATGGCACCCAACTACAAGAAATGTTGGATTTTTTCATGAGAACGATTTAATATCTGCGATTTCGTATTTAGCTGCACGAATCGAGTCAGGGGCGCCAAAAAATTGAAGCACTTAAGACGTGACATTCTCATCGATGCAACCGAAAAAGCGTGAAGAAAGTCTACTGGCTGGCAACTTATCACCCAACCTACTTACTCTAGATGTTCGCACCCGCTGCATTTCAAAATTCTGTATGTATGGAGACGTAGTCTATGGCCAAGATAGAAGAGGCTGATGCAAGCGCAAGGTCTCAGCCTCTGGTCTACAACTTCTTTGTATATTGCTTTACTCGAAAACGAGCCTCATCCTAGCTTACAACCAATCCTGTTGATGCAAAGGGGGAAGGTATTCCCTCCCCACAGGTTATGGATCATCTGAATATAGCAGATTATTGCGTGTTATTCTCGTCGCTTTACCAGAACCAGCACCGGCAGCCAGAGCGGGTAAAAGAACTCTATGCGCTGTAATGGGGAGCGTGAAAAATTCCGGCACTATTGGTACGGGCTTCACTTTGGTGGACCATGCCGCCGATCAGTCTGAAATCTTTTTGAGGAAAACGTAAGAACTTTGGCAATCGTAGCATTGTCCGCTGGCTTGGGCGCCTCCTGCAGTGCATCACCAACGTGGTCGCTGAGGCGCTTTCGCTAAGCCCGAGCGATCGGCTATTGTGCAGCGCCCACTCTTCCGTGCGATGATTCATTTTTTTTCGAAAGTGCGTTACTACTGTATTTTGGACACGCTTACGTCCGCCGCTGTTGCCAAATACAGAATCCTGAGAAGGTAAAACACTACCTTGTCGAGGATGACCTGCTGAGAATCAGCAGACTACAAAGAAAAAGCTCAGCCTTTCTGGTGGCCCTGGGATGGGTCCTGCGGTAGAGGAGACTGCCCTCCATGTCCACATATAGGCAGCCGGTTCAACTGAGTTGCCTGAAACCTGGCCTCTCACAAAGCCACTCAGTCTCTTG